>NC_136492.1:111921190-111951190 GCF_053919585.1 Euprymna scolopes | reverse complement strand
AAAATTAGATGAAGAATTGAAAATTATTACTGGCACATCGTCCAATAATGGGCACCCCCTCGATGTGATTAGCTCGGTCATCAAAAGGAAAATAACTGATTTTTCTCCTATAAAAATCAGTACGGTGACTAAATGTTCGATTTATATTCGTTTACCCTGGTTGGGATCAGTAAGTGACAAAGTTTATCAGTCAAATCAAATCAACAGTGAAAAGGTGCTCTTTTGCTTCAAGTGCACGTGTTGTGTTCTTTATGTCGCAATGACGTTCTACCATAATAATAATAATGGAATTTATGAATTTAAATGTAGTTGCATTGCTGATTACGTGGGTCAGACTTGATAGTAGAATCAAATAGCACGTACCTAGAAAAATCAGGGATTGAGACTTACGAACCAACAGACGTTCTTATTCACACACTCGGGTCTTCTATGGCTGAACATTTGCTTAAAAACCCGGCATGTGCAACGAACTTTAGCACTGACTCATTCCCTATTCTGAGTCTTGCTGATTCGACCTATGACTAGAAGATCTTGGAAACTATTCACATTCGCTAGAAGAAGCCTTCTCTCTGAAAGCAGAGGGAATGTCTCTTGAGTTTAATGTGGTCAGTCTCTAGGTAATATCATACGTATCGGCATTTTAGACATAGAGTGTATCCCGTTTTTTTTTCTTCTTTTTCTAATACACTATATCGCTACTTTTTAAACGCATCGCCTCCCATTTTATTTTATATGCATTGCCACTCATCTCACTCGATTTTATTAAAAAAGGAAATCCCTCGATACAGCTTATGAAAAGTGAGAGCGAAACCGGTCAGCTGGCCTCTCCCATTAATATTTGTTTTGCATTTTCAACTTTTAATCATGAACAATAAAAAAGGAAAACAGGTTTTCCTGTCATGATTGCAATAACTCAATATATACATAAGCCTGCAAAATCCTAGAATGGATGAAACGCGGAATATTCCGTGTAGCTTAATCGCCATATATATTTTATAACTTACTAACTACCTCTACCTAAATATTGGGCACTTTTGAAGTAAATACTTAAAGTTTACGCATAAATTTATACTTCGTATATTAATCTTATGTGAGTAAATGAAGTAGGTATACATATAAATATATATATATATATATATATATATATATAAATATATAAACATATAAATATAAATATATATATAAATATATATATATAAATGTATATATATAATTTTATATATAAATATATATAAATATATAACCATATGCGTATTAATATATACATGTAGAAATATATGTAGAAATGTATGATATGTATATGTATAAATATACATATATATATATAAATACATATGTATAAATATATATATAAATATATATGAATAAATATATATAAATATATATATATATATCTATAGTTTTCTTTTATATTTTATGTATCTTTCGTCGGCCTCCACCCTGTATAGAGAGTTTGTGGCCCTTTGATGGGTCTACACTTCAAGTAAGGTAGGAACGTGGGCGGTAAAACAGAAAACTCTTAATAGAGTTAGACAATGATGTGTGGTTTCTGTGAATACGAGATAAGGCTAATAACAAGAAGATAAAGTTAGAGACAAGCGGGGAGATAATCCGACATGCGTCGTTCAGTTTTTTTTTTTTTTTTTTCATTTTAAAGAGATGCGCAGAACATCCATCAAATCCATTTTCTTTTGTCGATTCATCTTGCTCCTCCCATCGCACGCCTTTTTTTCTCTTTCCTATCGCGCATTTTTCACGCGTTTTTGGTGGCAGATCGAAGACGCCCGCGCATCCAGCGTTTCTATCCACCGTTTCCGTCGCCGATCTTGATTCTTATCACGCGTCATGCACTGCAACGCTTTTACTAGACTCGTCAGACATGAGCGACCTATTGGCTTTTCTTCTAAATCTTTTTCGTTGTAACTCGTTCAATCAAAATCTATATATAATACAGTTTTGAACCACCTACCTATGGACGTGTGAATACATTATATGAACTCATCACCCCTCTCTATATACACACCTACACATGCACTCATATATATCTGGAAATTTGGAGTTTGATAATATATAATTACAACAAAATTCATTGTTTGAAAAAGGTTTACAGATATCTTCTACTGGACTCGTCAGATATGAGCGACCACTTCGCCTTTTCTTCGAATTCTTCTTCGCAGTAACTATTTCAATAAAAATCTATACATCATACAGTTTTGAACCAACTACCTATGGACGTCGTAATATATTATACCAACTTATCGCTCTATTTATCATTATGAAACAATAAAATTTGTTGTAATTCTACATAATTTAACTTAAAATTTCCTTTCATATTATTGCTCTATCTTACGTATTGAGCTTTCTTTATTCGCCTGGGATTGTCTTATGAATATATATATATATATATATTAATACGATAGCGTGAGTGTTATTAAATCTCAATAAATGAAATTTACAGGAAAGCGTGACACACAAAAGAACACACACTCTATCGTATTAATATGTCGATAACAAACAGTAGAAATATAATTTGGATTGATAACAATGTTAGATGTTTAAGATGTAAAATCACATTATCGAATGGTCTATTTAAAGTACATACTCACCGTAGAGTCGGCGTATTTTTACTTAAATATGCTAATGCATTTAAACAAATACCGAAGACTGATAATTTTTAAAAGGATATAAAAAGCGTCAATGTGCCCCTTAAACTAAAATGTATTAAATATGGACTCCCAGTTGCTACTAATACTTATTTGTACTGTATGTTTACGATATTATACAACCTGTAAACTTATTGTACTTACGTATTTCATTATATATATATATATTTATATATATATATATATATATATACATACATACACACATATATTGGTCTTTTGGCCAAGATCAAAGTGTAGTATCTATTCTTTAGATGCTGCACTTCTGTTTCTCGTTCTCTTTCAGTGGAGGAGAACTCCTTCACGATTGAGATAATTTTTATTTTTATACCTTTTCTCCACGTTAAAAAACGACCCTGGTGTCTAACTCTCTCCCGTGGGGGGCATTGTAAATAGGTATATATATATATATATATATATATATATATATATATATATATATATATATATACTAGCAGGGAAACGCGACTTTGCACGGGATTGTATGATGATCATCGAATGTTTCAAACTCCCATATTTTTATTGTCATCGAAATCGTTGAAATCGCCCATTGTTCAATCAAGTCGATTATTGTCTGCACTAGTTAGAGATCCATCGTGATGCACCGGGGAAAGATTTACATTCCTCCCCGCTGTAACTTAGTCTACAATATATTGTAGTCTACCTTGCACCATAGAGAACCTGCTATTGATTTCATAAAATCATTTTTATATATAAATGTTTGAATTATAGTTTCAAATGTAAAAGTCAAGTATCATGGTTAAATTGTGTTCTAAACATTTTGAACGCGCCACTATCATATCAAATTACCTAATTTTTAAATGTGCCTATTTGTGCGGTAATAATGGTCTTTATTTAAGTTCAAAATGTACCAGTCAAACATCAAGGATAAAGTGTGCTTTAAACAGAAATATTCATTTCGAATGCGCTCCTGTCATACCAAAGAATCCACTGTTGATTTTATATCTCGGTTCTTTCTCTTTGTGTTATTTATAATATTTGTTTTATTTGTTATAAAATTTCTCAAATTCACTTGTGATGTAGGCTGTAAAAGTTGTTGATTTTGGTCAAAATCGTTTTTCCTTAGATTTTATTCGATTATCGAGTATCGATACTTATCGTAGACATTTCGATACAAAACTTATCTAAGAACACTGCTATATACATGACGAACCTTCGTGTGAAATTTTAAAAACCGTCCCAGTTGTTCTGGAGTTGATAGGGAACGAACTCTTCTCTTATACACCCACAATTTCCATTTTATATAATAGTAAAAAGATATGTGTGTATATATACCTCTCTTTCTCAATATATATATATATATATATATATATATATATACATGTATATATAAGTACATATATACATATATACACGTATAAATATATAATATATACATATAAATTAAAGAATACAGTTAAAGACTATAAATTATAATTTGCTAGAATTTATTGTCCGACAGGATGCTAAAAAATGATATTTTATTTAATCCGCGGAGTTTCAAAGAATGAGTTTTTTCATCAGAGTAAAGAGATTAGCAAACGAAAAGTATAGAATTATGAATTTGCTGGTTGGCGCAAAGATTGAAACTACATTATATGAAAACTAGTCAGATATACACAAGACATTTAGTGTAAAGAGTTCATAAAATGGGGAAAAGAAATTAAAAATAAAAAAACACAAAAAAAATAAAGATTAAATATTTTGATGAAAGAATATGCAATGATTAATAGCGAAACGATCACATGAGTCAATGTTCTTATAAGTACAATAATTTACAAGTAATTTATAAGTACAATAATTTATAAGTAATTTATAAGTACAAGGATTTAACATGACAAATATATATATATATGTATATGTATGTATATAATACTAATACTATATATAATGCTCCTAATTCACTGCTGTCGCTATAAGAGAAGTAACAAGTGAAACAGAGAGAATGAAATCATTAAAGGGAGATAATTGGGGGGTTTATTGAAAGCAGATGAGTGCCGTACATTGTTATTACATATGTGTTTATGGGGTAAAAAAATATAGACTGACATTAAACAAAGAACAAGTGAATTTATTGGAAGCCTGGAAAAATCACGGATTAAGTGCGAGTACGAAAAGTAATATGGTTAAGCTTAAACATGGAAAAGTAAAGGACAAGATATTTTAGTAAAAAATATAATGAATTTTTAACTTAAAATATTGCAGCATTCAGAATTTTTTTTAAATTCAATTTATAACCTTAAATTCTCAATGCTACAATATTTTAAGTTACTAATTTATTATATTTTTTACTAGAATATCGTCCCTTTTCTTTTCCAGTTTCAACAACTGGTCATTTACTTTTCCGTGTTTAAGCTTACTACATATGTATTGACCTTTACTTTTAATATTATTAAATGAGTTTTCTTCCTTCTTCGACTGAAGAATTGTAAAATCATATTTCGCTCTTTAATTCATATTGTCATACTTTGTTCTTTTGTTTTTGTTTTGTTATGATTTTCTTTAATATTTTATATCTTAATTGTGTCCCTCATTTTTTTCTTCATTTTCCTTCATACATTTATAGTTTTAAAATCGATGTCTCCTCCGGATTTCACTTTTTACTTTATTAAACTAATTCATGTTTTGTTTTTCATATATACATCTCCGACTTTCGCCATCATTTTGTTTCAATTGCTTTTTTGTTTATTGTTTTGTTTTTCTTTCCTCGTCTCGTTTTTTTTTTTCATATTGTCTCTTATTATCTATCTATATCGTTTATTATGATGCTTTCTTTCCTTTTTTTTTACTCGTGTTGTGCCCGCCCCTTTTCCGAGACTCACATCGGACTTGGTGTTAATTGATACTGAGGATGGGAAAAGGATATTCGGATCGGTGAGGACGCTTACATTTTACTCCTATCCAACTCATGCTTTTCTTCACCTTCTTTTAACATTATCTCGCCTCCTTTTTACACTCTACTGACTTGAGTTCGCCGCCATGATCGTTGTCATATCATGGTCGAAGAGCCGATTAAGCATGTCCGACTCACACACATTAAAGTCGCTCTCTCGTGGGACCAAAAACAGAAGATAGCGATGATGATTTCCCCTCCTCTTGCATTATTTCAATTTAATCCTGGTCCCTCTCTGGCTTTGCACACAACCTCTTGATTATGACCGTTTCATCGACTCAGAGTTAGCACTCCGTTTTGATGAAGAGCTCCCTTGAGGGGAATAACTGATGAACGATAATATAATCGCGCCTGTGTCGACTGTGCCGATTATAAACTCTTTGCCCTCTTTTTTCTTATTAGTTGTTCTTATAGTTTTATTTCCTCGGCCTCGTCTCTCTCACTTTCGCTCTCACTATTTTCCAACATTCAATTACTTATTTCTTTTTACATCTTGTTTAATTGTCTACATTTTGTCAGCATTTTATGTTTCGCATTAAGTTTGTATGCGTTTGCCTTAAACGTTTTTTTTTTAAATATATTTTGAACTTGGACAAGCTTAAATTAAATATCCATATTCCACTTGTAATTTAGCACCATTCCTTTATTTTTCTCTGTTTCTTGTTTTATCTAAATTGACCTTTTTCACCCTCAAACGCCGATATATGCTCGGGTGGACCGGTGCATGATTGCTATGGATTTAATCATATCTTGCTTCTCTAAAATATCTGCCCAGTAACTCTTTCCAAATCAGGTATCAAATCTACATATCAAAGCATTTCTCAGACAAAAACGCATACGCTTCGTTTTTGAACTCCTATATGATTAATGAGAAAGATGTACTTGATGACTTGAACGCCTACTAAACGCTATCCTCGAGTGCCTAAGGTTTCTCTGTTCGTGGTTTGTCAAGACAACCTGGCATGAGGATATATTTCCCTACAAGTAAATCCTGACTCAAAATCACATAGTATTCCTGACCCAAATAAAATCTCTTCGGTATGCGTCTTTTACAAGGAATGGTGCACTTTATCCAAGTGATATTACCTCAAGTAACAGCACGAAGTCGGATACTTCAAATACTAGATGGATTCTTCGCCTGTGATCCAACAAGACCAAATAATCATAGGAAAAATATAACATATTTAAATGTGGAGGGAAATTATGTGCTCACTTTCTTTAAAACTTAGTTTTTAAAATGCAAAGGAGAAAATTAATAGAATATTTGAATATCTATGTCTCTCATATAGTGATTAAATGTTAACGGAAACCCTTGGATTTCTAAGAACTTCAACTGAATTAAAATGAAATAGGGAGATAAACGATTCAATATGATAAAAATCAAGGATTCTTTCCAGCTGAGGTTTCGTGATCGGCTTATGATCGCGAAAGGTGAGACCAAGTATGTTGGGTTTAAAGTCAACGAATGCAATAATACAATTGTTAAAGATACGAATCTTGAATTTAACCCAAAATAGCAATTTGCGTTCAATTAATCCTTTACAATAGATGCGTTCTATCAGTGTGTCGTCTACATCGATCCAGTCCCACGATTAACTTAAATTTTAAATGGATGTCTCCTTGATAATCACCTAGCAATATAAAGAACATCTAGTCATTAAGGGAAAGTGTGTCGTCGCCAACTTCCCAGTGTATTAGTGAATGTAACGAGAGCCTTTAAGCTGCTGTAGATTACAGTTGACCACTTTATAAATCACGTAAAAGATTATACAACAATATGGAAATAAAAAATGAATCATTATTATGCATTAGGACTGAATAGTGAACACAATTGTATGAATATTTTTGTAACTCATTTGAAGTTGATACTGTGTGTACTGACAGAACTCTGTGCATACAAATTGAAATAGGTATCGGCTTAAATCTAAAAATTGGGAAAATTAATATTACTTTATTAAACACTATAGTCAGAAGTAGACCATGTCTTCACGTCAAAACAGTTTTACTTCAGTACCCTGTATATTCTTTTACTCTTTATGGTCTCGATTAATTAATGCGTTAAGTTATAAATAAATGACAATAATTGCATAAATAAAGTGGGAATTGATTCAACCACGCCTTGTACATATTAGTTCAGTATCTGGCTAGATGCAAGATTGATTCAGATGGTTACGATCAGAATGCTGACATCTGTCTCAGAGTAGAGGATGTCGTATGTTGTTATGGCGCACTTTTTCACGCACTACGGTTGGTTGGTTGTTTTTGTTTTACGGCATATCAACCCTTTTTTAGGTTATTTAATGCCGAATCTAAAGATTTAGAAGTACATTTTTTAAAATAAAATATGTGTTTTTTAAAGTCGGTTTCTATTTAACCCATAGCTGGGACCCTAAACGGTACTACCACTCCGGGTCAAAGTGTACCTGGGAGCAATACCAATTAAAGGGTGGCTCAACACTCCCCAAAGCC
Organism: Euprymna scolopes; assembly: GCF_053919585.1. Lineage (NCBI taxonomy): Eukaryota > Metazoa > Mollusca > Cephalopoda > Sepiida > Sepiolidae > Euprymna > Euprymna scolopes. Next base: position 111,943,165 of record NC_136492.1, on the reverse strand, counting down.
CGCAAGCTGGGGCCTCACCACTGGATAGAGTTTAAGGTCATATCCAGGACCTCAAACACTACGAATAATAATCAAGATAGTTTTTTGAAATGCAAAAGTGCTCAGTGGTAGTTTAACTAATGAACTTCATAATTGTTCCAGTTTGAAGCCAATTATATTATCATTGTCCTTTAACCTAACTAAAATTTATAATATTTTTTTTTTAAATCCTGTATATCATAAGTTATGTCACAAAGGATTAATTTTTCTGAATTATAAGGCGTGTGCTATACAAAGGAGACCATTCGTAATTTTATTTGTTAGTTGATAAATTTTATCCAAAAATAATGTTTCTTTTCCGATTATTTATATATACGGTTCAACTGAAGTGAACCGTCTCTTATTTGCGTAAATTTGGAAGCATGTCTATTTCGCGTCGTTAATCTGACCCCACTGAGCACTTTTTTGTTGTTGTTTTTTTTATGCAAAGCATTCTATATTTCGTCCTCGATTGAAAAAATAAATAATAATACCTTTACTTTAACGTTTGTTCCTGTTTTACAGATATTTTTTTTAAATAGTTAAAGACGTCTAACCGCTTATTTTTTAGAATAATTCCCAGATTCCAATTGTCTCATTGTCTCTCTATTCGTTCGCGTATTCCTAGGAGTTGTCGTCTCAGTTTAGTCAAGTAATTAAATTACGATTCTCCGTTGTTCACCTTATTAATGTAAAGTCAAAGGAATGCTGAAATTTCCAATCTCTTTAAATCGCATTTAGCATAATAATTTCAAATGTTCTTATCGTCCTATACGACAGCGTGTTTTGCTCCTAATCTAAGCTCTAAGTATTCTGCTTTAATTATAGAATGTAAACGATAGAGGACAAACCTAGAAATAGACAGATAGCATTTAATTATAAAGAAGAAATTATAAAATATATGCGAATAAGATGCATAATACTTTATAAAATAAATTTTCATAAACACTGAATAAACACTGAATGCATGAAATACAAAATAAAAAAAAACAAGAAATAGTATACGAAACCGATTAATGTAGCGGTTGTATGCGTTTATCTTTTTTTAATCTGTCTTTTCTTTTACACAGGCATCATCACTTATCAAGGCCAAGAGGTCACTCGAGGATAAGGGTTAAAGAGTGTACAGTAGAAATTGGACAATATGGTAATTGTTAGTAATGAAAATTCGGTAACTTATATGGAACGGCTCATCAAAAACTTGTTTACGTTAGACTTGAAGCGAACCATATTGTAGTCAGCTGGAAAGCAGGAAAACGCGAAACAATTCCATAGGCCTGCAGTTCTAATAAAGAAACTTTGTTCATGGAATCTACGTTTAGGTTTAAGCACAGATAAAGAGTGGAGAAGTTGTTGAAAGTGTTTTCTGTTAGACGGGTGTTTCTTGTGAAAGTTTGGCGAGGGCGACTATAGATTGGAGCTCAGTCGAGCAGTTGCCATGAAAATAACGATAAAGCAGAGACAAACTTGAAACATCTCTTCTGTGAGAAAGAGGTTGCAAGGAAGAGAAAAGCGCATCCCCTACGAGGCTGTGAAGTCTTTTTTGAACTCTATCAAGGCAGTATAAGTCCTTTCTAGAAGCTCCTGTCCAGATGTGGCCACAGTACTCCATCCTTGGACGTACCTGGGTCTTATATAGATAGCGAATTGCATCAGCAGTGAGATATCTACTAGATCGATAGAAGGATCCCACCATTTTTCCAGCGGCCTTGGCAACGGATTTAATGTATGTGTTCCATTTAAGATCAGGAGTAAAGGTCAAGCCCAGAAGCTTGTCAAAACATGAGGCCTCCCCAAGACAAGAGCCATCCATTTCAATTGATGCCAGATGGGGATCAGAACGTTGATGATAAAGATAAAAATTTGGTTTTTGATGCATTAAAAGTAACACGCCACCTTTTTCCCCATTATACCACTTGCTCAAGATCGCAGGAAAGAGAATCGGAGAGAACTTGGTCGTTTACGGTCTTAGATGTGCTACCATAGATAGTAGTGTCATCAGCATAAATGTCTACGAATGATGTAAGGATGTGATCTAGAAGATCATTACTGTAGATCAGGAAGCGAGTTGCGTCCAGGATGGACCCCTGAGGCACTCAAGCATTAATACTGTGAGCTTCTGAATTCTGCCCATGAACCACTACTCTTATGAACCTATCAGAGAGAAATGGTTTTATAATTGAGAAGACATTTCTAGCTAAACCGTAGCTGGAGATCTTGTAAAGTGAAACTTTATGTCATACCTTATCAAAGGCCTTTGATATGTCAAGAGTAATTGCGCAAGAAAGGTAGCCTCCGTTAAGAGATTCGCTAATCCTATGAGATGGTTGATTACTTCTCTATTTAATACAGATTCCAGCAACTTACTCATGACGCACAGGAGACTTATTGATCTGTATGTATATATATATATATATATATATATATATATATATATATATATATATATATATATGTATATATATATGTATATATATATATATATATATATATATATATATATATAACCTGTGTCAATCGCGTTATTGCAGATTAGTAACATATCAATATTACACTAAATATACGTCACAATATAATGAAAATTGTACCATCCAAGGGGTGCTTTAAGGTTAGTTATTTCTTTAAAATTTTATTCAAATTCGTGCTTATTCACGAATTTATGGCATTTTATTTATTATCAAGGAAATTATACTGTCCATCACTTTATTGCAGACCTCTTAGATGCCCAAAAATCAGACGATTAAAGGTTATCAAAAAGCAGAAAATAGTTGCTGAACTTGCAGAAAGATTGTCCATCAAAGTTTTAGCCACGGAGCTGGAAAGGGATCAAAGAACCTTGGCATTCTTGAACAACGTAACAGCAAATCCAGAAAAATAATGACACCAGGAGAAACCTTTCAGATCGTGATATTCGGAAAATTCGTAGGAAAGTCAACCAAAATACAAACAGCACCAGTGCTCCCGTTTTTTTTTTTAAGCTGGAATCAAGATTCAGGCAGGTCAGATACAATGTGTTGAATGAGACTGCAAGGAACATCGAACCCCTTACAAGGCCTCCATTGAGTAACCAATAAAGGGAAAAATACGAATGACTTGGATCAAGAATTACATGAAAATGGATTTTCAATAGGTCCTATTAAGGTATGAGGCCCATGCTACTCTTGACGGTCCGGATAGATTGAGCAAAGTTTGAAGCCCGAACGGAACTCTGACCCCTTACGGAGTTTATCGCCAACAAGGAGGAGGCATCATGTTTTGAGCGGGAATAATTGGAGATAAGTTGGTTGGATCATGCACAGAACCAGCGGGTGTAAAGCTTACCAGCAATCCGTACACAGCCTTTTTGTATAATCATTTGTTTACCTGGCTAGATGACCTGCCATTGTCACGTTGCTTTCAGATGATTTTTATACGTGACAATGTACTATTCTGCCTGGGAAGACTGCAGCATTTCCCGAATCTATGGGATTCGTTGGGGAAACACTCATGGCCTAACCAGCGTGTTCTCCATTGAATATCTCTGGTCAATATTTAAAAGAGGAGTTTATGAGGGTAGAGGGTTATTTACTTCAAAACAGGACCTGTGGAGGAACATAGTTGATGTTGCTAGAGCCATAACTTATTTTAAGATTAAACAATTGACTTCTTCTGGGGACAAAAAGTTGCTTTATGTTATTTAAAAAAAATATTCCGATAAATAATTAATTCAAATGACACTTATACCTAGGATATGATTTTGTTTATTATACTTTGAAAGAAAAAATATAATAAAAAGTAAAGTTCGCAAGATAAGATAATGTATTCTTGCGCCAAAACAACATTTTAAGAGACCTGCAATAAAGCGATGGACAGTGGAAATTCAACGATAATGAATAAAATGTCATAACTTCGTGAATATCCTATGAATTTTAATAAAAATGTTTGGAAATAACTAACTTTAAAGCATTTGTCTGGTAATATAATTTTCATCTTGTTGTGACGTATATTTAGTAATATATTGGTATTTTACTTATCGGCAATAAAGCGATGGCAGTATATATATATATATATATATATATATATATATATATATATAATTGTTTTTTTACTATAATAATTAAATACCTACAGACACTAGTGTTTCATCCTTTCGTGAATCTTCAGTTCAGGGTGTCACGATTAACACCAGTCGACAGATTCGAACTCTGCAACACAAGCCGTTTCTGGCTCTATTAACAAAGACTGTATCCATTCGGCTACCATTAACCGCGTGCAATAACGTTGAATTTAAACATTTTTTCATTTTAAATGTTCTTTACGTCAGTCAGACAGTGATATAATTGTTATACGATGATCTACGAGTGTATATATATATATATATATATATATATATGCACGTTTCATTAAATAGCACATACAACTCTTGCTTGTTTTTCTTGTAATCCTCCTTTTCTCTTTGTCGGACCATTTTCCGAACGTTTTTCCGAGTGAAAAAAGAAATTTCCCATAATCGCGAACGTTTTCGACTTCCATTCGTCATCCTCAGGCGAGTAGTAAAAAATAAAAAAAATGAAATTGAAAAATGAAAATAGCGAGATGAAATGAAAAGACGATTAAAAGATGATTAAAAGACGATTAAAATAGCTTAAAATCATTAAATTACTCAAAAGCACTTGAGCGTGCCCTCCGTTTCGTTTTGAGTCTGGTTAATGGTTGGTTTATTAATGTGGATCAACAATGCCTCAAAGATCTGGAAGCGCACCTCGCAATATGAGACAGTTAAAATGGCCGTGTTATTTATTAATATGTCTCTAAACTCATTTTTAGGGGTGTGGTGTGCTATGAGGCGCTGATAGATTGAACTAGTCGGGGAAGACAGGTGACATGTTAAACGACGGGAGGTGCTGGTTCGAGTCATGCCAATGTACGAATTATTTTTGGAGACGCATTCTCCTATGGGACATTTAAAGATGTACACGGCATTTCTAGTTTTCAGCATACTGCCATCGGATGTAGGGTTATTTTTATTAGTAATTGGCTAGTTTAAAATTTTTTGTAATAAATAATAAATCTTATTTTCGAGTTTTTTCTGTGGTTACGACATGTTTGTGTACAATATCTTTTATTATTTTTTCGTCTAATTTGTAATCCCCATGCATTTGGTTACAATAATATATGTCAATGTTATTATCGCTGCTATCGTGATTATTATTATTCTTATTATTAATGGTAGTTAAAAAGTGTCTAATCTGCTGGCCAACTATGTAGTTTGGGAAGTCGTTATTAATTAAAGTTTGTTTTACGTTCGAAAGTGATTCATAGAATATTTCGTTAGTGGAGAAATTACGTTTAGTTCTGTAGATGAGATTTTTACGACGGCTATTTTGTATCTATCAGACATTCGCTTTTGTAATTAAGAAGACATGATTCCTTACTGGTAGGTTTTTTGTATGGGTGAGTAGTAAATTTATCGGTGTCGACTTTTATTTCTATATCGAGGAAGGGGATACTATTGTTTATATTTGTTTCGTGTGTGAAATTTGGTATAGAATTATTTTTAAGAGCGGTTTTAATGTTTATTAATTCGTCTAGGTTTTCCGTTAATAAGAGTATATCATCTACGTACCTGACGTAGATAGATGCTTTTGCTATTATATTGAAAAATTTGGTTTCTAGGTTGGTCATATATATATATGAGAGAGTGGGAGGGAATAGGATATGTTCTTATCTGTATATCTATAAAATTTAAAATGTGTCTGGGGACATTTCTCAACCTATATAACTTACGAATGTTTTATCTACAGACTTGAAATTTAGTATGTAGGCTATTCAGGCAGGAGGAACAATTTTTAATCAGTTTTCATCCGGAAATATAGGCTGCGAAGTGGTCTATATATATATATATATATATATATATATATATATATATATAGTGGTCAATATATATATATATATGTTTTTACTAATTCTCACAGTTATATAATGTTGGTTGAATGGTGTATAATATGCCTAGAAATCTTTATTGAACATGTTATAATCCTAATCCATTAAAATATATTCATTAATACCATACATAGACAAATTTATCAAACATTCCCAAATAGGCTTCATCAATGCATAACACACAACATATATACAATATATGTATATATATATATATATATATATATATACATATATATATATAGAGAGAGAGAGATACATAGATAGATAGATAAATAGATCGATCGATCGATAGATAGATTGACCTTTCCTCGTCAATTTCGACGTATGAGCTTCCTCCACAACTATTAAGTTGTTAAGAAATCCACACAGATGATCTGTTTATAGTAGTGAAGGCTTGGTGTAGAACTCACTACATTTTTGTTATTATTAGGACTAGGACGACAGCATATTCTTTTCATTGTTTTGACTCTGGAGTGTGTATCCGTTGATATATTATATGCTTTTATACAGATTGATGTGGTTCTGGGTTGATTAACTCTGTCTAAATGTGTCGAAGGTCAAAATAATGAAAAGAATATGCTTTTGTCATAGCCTTAGTTATTACTGCCACACGTATGTAGTAAAACGCAGTTTTTACATCAGAGTTATCTTTTCCTAGATGCATGTCTTAACGAAGTGAATTAATGCGTCCCCAAATACAAACCTGGAAATGTCTACTATTCGGCGCGGGCATATATATATATATATATATATATATATATATATATATATATATATATATATATATATATATATATATTAGAAAATTTCAGAATTAAAAAAAAATAATAAATTTTTTTTCAAATTCGCAAGTGTAGAATTATAAATATAGCGAAATATATTTATAGAACAACAACCCTTTATTATTTAAACTGGCCATGGAAGGACTAAGCGCCAATGCCATTCAAATCCATATTTAGTTCCTTTGATCCATTCTCCATTTGAGGTCTATATTTTTAGAAATAAGACCTCAAGTGCTTCTCTACGCATTAACATCTAGTTTCCATGGACTTTCCCCCACTTTTCAATATAAGACTTGTCTACAAGAATATTTCATTTTTCTTCATCCCTGGATATTTTAAAAGATATTCCAAAGGACATCTTACTGAACCATTCTTGGATTTACCATTCGTCATACTTAATACAAACCTTCTAGTTTCACTTGATATCTGCAACCAAACTATTAGATATTGTTGAGTATTCTATTTCATTTTCCTGCAATTTTTTATTTTCTTTCAAAAACTTTTTCTCTGCCGTTTTCAAAAATTGCGCTCACCAGAAAAAATAGAATTTTATCCATACATTCCTTTGGTAAGGATTTGTCCCTTGAGGATAGTAGCCTATCTTTGAAACTCCATGGAATAGGGATTTTTCCCCCATTTATCTCGTATTCCTTGTTTTGAATACAATACTGTAAATTTAATTCAACAATATCGTGACGTCTTTTAATTATATATATATATATATATATATATATATATATATATATATATATATATATATATATATATATATATATATACAATTGTGCACGTATAACAACTTACTTGACCAGTGCAATGTTCGTTCAAGCGGAAAATAGCTCATCTGTTTTCCAGCGTCCAAACGACGTCCGGTGTTCTTAACTTTTGTGTTGACGATACATAACTCAATGCAAATCAGTGACGGATTTTATCTTTATGCTCCAGGAAAGCAGGTTTTCTCTACAATAAAGATAATGTAAAATCAATTACTATCCTGACCTGAAATGCGTCAATAAAAATCGCTACAGCGAAAGATACGAACAAAGTCCTAAGCACTTAATCGCAAAATCTAGTTATCATTCACGGTACACGACGTTCTCATCTGGGTAAACGGGATAACCGACTAAGCAATATGAAACGACAAAAGCATCGGTTTGGAAATTACGTCAGAGATTTTGAATTAAAGGAAGAACTTTGTTTCGTGTTTAATCTATTTAAAAACATTTTATTTTCTATTTCTATTTATATAACGTAGTATCTTCCATTACTTTCTTTATTATGTACATTATATTCTGCTCGTTTCTTCTTTAGTTAGTTCGTACGTTACGCTTGTAAAAAGGTCAAATACAATTTTCGTAAGGCCAGACTACTTCAAAAATAGCAAAATTCGCGGGATTTGGATTTAAAAATACAATTTGGAACCTAACTCCTTTATATGTAACCTTCTTTTAAAATATCGTTATAATAATATGTGATAAATATGTAGGGAACTCGTAATAATTTCAACACAGTGCAGTTCTTCTTTACTGAAGAAGAAAAAATCAACAAGACCTTTCGTAAAATAGGGAACATTCAAAAGAAACAGGGCAAAAACTAAGGAAACGCATTGTCTGTCAAGAGGTGCTAGACAGAACCATTAAATTTAATATTTTCTCTTGCAATGTAATTTTATTATTTGTATTGAACTATGTAGCACAATATTATTTTCTGAGTCTTTCTTTTTACATATTAATTCATCAGAATTGGGTCAGTTCTATATTTAAAATACAATGGACACTATTTTTGTATAAATGTTAACAGCCTCCTAATTCCTGCGTGTTATTGTTTTGTTTTGTTTTCTGGCCAAAAAAATTGATGTTTTAGGCTATTCAGAAAAATATCAGCTTTAACAAAATGATTTGTTGATTCGATATATTTCTCATTGTGAAATTTATACGGTTCCAGCTAGTCTTACCTTTTATCAAAACTTAAAGTCGCTCGGGGAAGAGTTCATTCCTGTCCCGACTTACAGCATATTAAAAGGATTGGAAACAATGAGTTAAGTGATAAAATTAGAAAACAAAAACATAAGACAGGAAATAAACTCGACTCACTTTCTATTTTTTTACAAAAGCCTTTTTATCTGGTATTTCTAGCAACACATTTTTTCTAAATATCTAAAGAGTTTATTTCTCCTATTCCAGCCGCGTACAATTTTTTGTCACATCTCGAACACCACTTATCCTAACACAACTGCCCGGAACACACGTCCTTTTATCTCTGCTGTGACGTCACTTTCCGCGCTCGGCTCGGTCATATGTATATCTATATGCTGCTGCTCCCAGCATCACTCTTCTGTATTCAGTTGTGAAGCGATCATCCAGTATTTTATTCCACATATTGAAATTGTTTTAAATAAATTTTCTTATTGAAGTTTCTGTATTGTGTTAGGTACACAGCAAATATAAAGAAACCTTTAATTCTAGTGGCTGAAGCGAGACGTGTTTTTGCTGTGAATTTTGTAGAAAACGAAGTAGAGATTAGAGCTCAGTCGAGCTTTTGCTGTGAATATCTGCCATAAAATATTATTCCAACGTTTATATTTTTTGTTTTCTTCACTTGTTTCAATCTCATATATAAGAATTTTTTACATAGTTTTATTGACTTTTTATTTTGATGTGCCACTGTTCTTTAGTGAGTCAAATTCATCCATTTGATGACACGTTGCTGTAAAATCCATAAAATTTATTAAAATGTTTTGAAAATCATATACAGGTTCACGTTTTAATTTTGTATACAACATATACAATTTCACCTTTCATTTTACTATAATATCGATTTTTTAAAAGCAGTTTTCTGAAATGTGTGTATATATAGATACAAAATTAAAGTATGTACTTCTGAAGTTGAATTATAATATTTTAAATCTTTTTGATATGTTTAGAATTTTAAACAAGGTCCAAGTCATATATTGGGTAATCCGCATAGCTGTGCGGGTTACCCAATATATAACTTGCAGCTTATTACCAAACGGATGTAAAGAACGCATAACATGGATTTTACAAAGCTGGATCTAAAAAAAACTTTCCTATCATTTTTTCTGCAAATCCGCCTGCGACAGGACTTCTGATAAATTTATTATTTTGACTTTGACTTCCCATGTCTCATTGACTTTAGCAAATAGGGTGCATACCTTTATAAATATTTGCTAATATTTTCTCTCCTCTGATGAGATGGTAGACATCGAAACCCTATAGGTTAAGGAGATTAATTTTCTAAAGCATTCTTTGTCTTGCTTAGAATAATAAAAATCCTTTGATATGAAATTCATTTCAATGAGAATTTTTTTTAAATTCATTGAATTACAATTTAAATATATATATATATATATATATATATATATATATATATATATATATATATATATAGTAATTTATAAAAGATATATGGCGATTAAGCTACACTGAATATTCTGCGTTTCATCCACTATAGGATTCGACAGGCTTATGTGCGAATTCTGTGGTTGCTTCTTGTTTTTATATATGTTGAGGATTTTAAGTTAGCCAATCAGTTTTCTAGTATCCACCGCGCCCCTTCCTATCAGCCAATGGGAATGCATTTTATCGAACAAATGATCTGTTTTAGAACTAGGTTAGTGGTTTAAGGTAGATGTTTTCCTTTTATATATATATATATATATATATATATATGAATATACCTATGTGTACACACACATACATGCACATATATATACATATATATATATACATATATGTGTGATCGTTTATGTATATTCATGTTTATTTAATTTATTTATTTATTTATTTATTTGTTTTCTATTGTTATTGTTAGTTCTAAAGCTATTTTGTATCGCTATCCTAGAGTAAATTTTATTTTGTGAACACAGTTGTTTGCTATTTCTCGTCTACAGTTTAATAGATTTGGGGGTTCTTTAAAGTACAGGATAGCAAATTTTTCATGGAGGCATAATTTACATGGGTCGTCTAAATGTCTGCACGTCTGCATATATATATATATATATATATATATATATATATATATATATATATATATATATATATATATATATATATATATATTAGCTTTGCCACGACGTAAAATGCGCTTAAATATATTTTAATTTAGATTATTTTAATTTGTTCAGATTATAATATTTTAGCGTCGTGATTTCAAAAGTAAAAAGAGTTTTCTATAACTTAACATTTGCTCTCCGTTGACAAACTTATTTTCTGCACGTTCACAATAATAAAGTTTTTGGCATACGTTTATAAAATTCAAATTTTTATGTTTCCTATCGATATACATCATTTTTTTTTTTTTGCTACCGTTTTTGTATTGTGTTTGAAAAGTGATATTTGTAAGTTTATATTTGATATTTTAAGTGATTTGTTTTTAGTGTCATAAATGTTGCAATACATTTCGAGAAAAAGTGTCCGAGAATTATGTGGATAAAAATCGAACGATGACTGATGAAAAAATTAAATAAAAGAAATTTATCATAAAATAAAAAGCATCCTCACTTTTTTTCTTTTTTCTTTTTTCTTTTCTTTTCGGTTTGTTTCTGTGGTTGTCATTATCCTTCTTTCCCCGCTGTTTGTTTTCATTCTTTTTTTAAATCGTATTTTTCGTTTTTTGTACACTATCATTTTTATTTTATTTTTTTGTGTCTTTATATTTATCTTTTGTTACTCTTTTTCTTTTTTTTCTTTTTACGCCGCCATTCCTTCGGAATCCGATTCTATCAGACCCGACCCCTTCGTATGTCATTAAATTCTCCTTAATGTTAAGTTGTTACCCTACCTCCAGGTGGCGTCAATTCCCCTAATCCCTCACGCTTCCTTCTTGTTCTTCTGCCTTGCGGCTTTGCAGATAATTTCTGATCTGGATTGAGACGGATTAATTCCTGTTTGCCGACAGGATCAACGCAGATTGCCAAAATAATAATAAAAAAAAGAAACAATACGATATAGGGCGAATAGTGTTAAGCTGTCAAGAGGAACAAGAGAAAATAATTTCTGGTTTTAGGGCCAGGCATGGTGGTTTGAGCGCGGGGCTCGTTGTCTTTTATTTTTCCATTTTCGCTTGTAATTTTTCTTATTTTATATTTCAATTTGTTTGTTTGTTTCAGCGTTTCAGTTGTATAGATTCGACGTTGAGTAACATTTAATTACAATTGTATGATTCCGACAAAATTCGTTTTTTTTTAATTATTATTTATTCATTATTTCGTACGCGTCATCATTGGTGATTGCTTACTGCTAATAACCAATAGCGTTCCCTGGAAGCTGGGTAAATACAAGTCTCATCCTATTTCTAGTAATCTTTAACTTTTCCGCTAATCGCTGTAAGTGAATTTCTGTTCTCACAACAGCAGTTTACCAATGATTTGTTGTAGATAACGATCACTAGCTTTCTGTGGATTTTTATAGGAGGAAAGGTGTTCCAGATAGAGTTCCAAAAGTTTCAATTACCTGTGACTCGTGGTTTTACTGCTTTCTTATTAGTTATTAATGGGTCTGGTTTCTTTGCTTGAGTGAGTTTGTATTATTATCATTCTTCTTCTTATTATTATTATTATTATTATTATTATTATTATTATTATTATTATTATAGTTAGTACTACTACTACTACTACCAGTAGTAGTAGTATTACTAGTAATAATAATAAATCATTAGTACTCCCCATGTGGTCATCATCAGTGTTATCTCACTGGTATTAACCGGTTGTGTTACTTGGAATTTGTGTGACTATAGCCTATCTCCAGGTACTTCGATAACCATTGTAAATTATTCTTAGTTATCGCAACAGCCGTTTACCATTGATTTCTCGTTGGTCGTCTCTGAAACTTGGATGGCAATAAGTAGACCTCTCTAAGAGTGAAAGTATTGAATATTTTCACTCTTCAGTATTTCCATCCGCCTTGAGACTCACGATCATTTCTGTGGTATCATCTGAGGATGGTGTCATCACATTGTGTGTATGTATGTTTGTTGAGAGAGGCAGTTTATGTGACTTCTTGGTTTCATATGATGGCCTTTAATCGATATTTTATTATTATTTATTCATATTACCATATCCACGGGCCTGATAAACGTTCGCACGGATTGATTCAACATTTGCCGATTTTCCTTACAATGTTTTTATTCCGGGGTTTCATAACTATTTCATGCTCTCCGTACGGTTATTGGTCCGCCGATCAGAGAGGGGCTATGTTTTCAGTGGCGTCCGTGCTTCCGTTAGTCCGGACGATTGCCAGAGAACCGTCCATTAGTTTTTCCTGCAAATTTACCACAAATTGTATTTCATTAAATAGATGTGCACAGCAATTTTTTCCCCATAGCGTCTGATCCGTCCATTAGATTTTCCTGAAACTTGGAGGCCATTGTTTTTACTATAAATTCAGTATGGGTGACCCTGACAAAATTCTCGTTCTCATCCCTCTGGGACTTTAAAGGCTAAAAACATAGCTTTTTGGAGCTCTTGGGTCCAACTCTCTTCCGATCTATATTAATGATCTTCCAAGTCACATCCTTACATCATTCGTAGACATTTATGCTGAACACACTACAATCTCTGGTAGCACATCAAAGACCGTAAACGACCAAGTTATTTCTGATTTTCTCTTCTCTGATCTTGAGCATGTGGTACAATGGGGAAAGAGGTGGCTGGTTACTTTTAATGCATCTAAAATGAAAAGACTATCTCTACACTATCTACGCTCTAATGCCAATCGGTTGAAATGAATAACTCTCGTCTTGGGAAGGTTTTATATTTTGACAAGCTTCTGGGCTTGACCTTTACTCCTGATCTGAAATGGAACACGTATATCAAATTCGTTGCGAAAGTCGCTGGAAAAAATGGTGATATCCTTCTACCGTTCCATTAGATATCTCACTTCTAATGCAATTCTCTACCTATATAAAAGCCAGGTATAACCAATGATGGAGTACTGTTGCAACATCTGGGCAGGAGCTGTTAGAAGTACCTTATCCGTCTTTGACAGAGTTCAAAATATACTTTGCAATTATGGGGGTGTCCTTTTTTCTTCCCTGCAACCTCTTTCCCACAGAAGAGACGTAGCGAGGTTGTTCCTGCTTTATCGTTATTTTCATGGCTCATCAGGTGCTCATCTGAACTTCAATCTATGGTCCCCCTCGCCAGACTTTTAACGAAAAACACTCGTCTAGGCAGAACCACTATCAACAATTTCCCACACTCTTTATCTGTGCCTACACCTAAACCTAGATTCCGTGAACAGGGCGTCTTTCTTAGAACTGCTCGCCTGTGGAACTCTATTCCGTTTGCCTGCTTTCCAGCTGACTACAATCTGATTGTCTTCAAGTCCAACGTGAACAAGTTCTTATTGAACCGTCCCCTAAGTAATCCAAGTTATAAAATTCCCACAAATGTTTACTATGCTAAAATCACAATGACAAATGTATACCAATTAACTCTTATCCTCGAGTGGCTCCTGGGCCTTGATATGTAAAAAAATATTACTAAACAACTTGATATAGTTGTTTTCCATGGTGCTGAATTCATATATGCATGTCTTAAGGCAGGAAACTGCACCGTTTGTCCATTTTCACGAGGATTCGGCGTTCCCAGGAGCTAAAAAAAGGGTCACAAATGCCTCAAATTTGAAAATTACCCCATAACTTTTGCCACATCCATTAGATTTTTCTGAAACGTGGCGAAAATATGAAGGCAACGTTGGCCCTTCGCACTTCTCACGTTCACCATTTCTTCACTATATTTTGTGACATCTCACATGCAACACTAGAGGGGGATCTCGCACACGCGACTTGTTATAATTATTACTACTTCTAGTATTCGTAGTAGTATCACCATTATTATTAGTAGTAGTATTATAATTATTATTATTATTAGTAGTAGTAGTAGTAGTAGTAGTAGTAGTTTTTACTTACTAAGAGTTTTCACAATTTTCCAGTTATTATCTTGGATTGATCACAGGCAATAAAATGTGGTGTTATCTATGATCTGAGTTACAATGTCTGGTCAGATTTCCAGCACGTTTTATCCGTTTGGATGGATATTAGGAGATTATTCTTTGTAAATGAAGAAGAATTATTAAATACACTAAGATTATTCTGCAATTTTAATGAAAGTTTTAGTATTTATTTAATGAATTAACTTCTGAATTTCTGGAATTTAATGTTGCTTTTGATAAACTCACCTATACCGTTATGTTGTTTTGTATATGTTGTTAACATTAAAAGCAAATCATATTTTTATTCATTTTTCTGACATTTTAAGAGCAGTTCTGTTTTTGTTTTTGTTTTTTTAGATGAGGGCAGATTGTGTGCATTAATTGCTTTGATCGGACAATTGTGCTTATTTTAAATGTTTTTGTGCTATATCGATCGAAATGCTGCATAAATAACACTCAAGATTAGAACAATAGTCCGATCAAAAAGAGTAATACATTTAAAGAGCAGTTAAGATAAAAGCGACCTACGATATCAACTTCCGGTCTGCGAGGAGGCACACTCCCGTTTTGTTATGATGGTTTTAGATATAAGTACCGCCAGATAATATGACATGTTGCATGTTGAACATGTCAAAGGATATTACATAAAATAAGGAAAACTCAAAACAATACTCACAATATGAAAAATAAATAGAAAACTCAAAACTATACTCATAATATATAAAATAACGAAAACTCACAATTATAAGATGGCAAAATGTGTAGGCATTACTATGGCCACTTGGAAATAAGGGTTAATAAGATATATGAATTTACTGTTGAATGGTATTATCAAAGGTTTTAAAATAATGAATAGATTGGATAATATTTTATGACTGACAAGTTTTTTCTATTATAGATAAAAAAAAAAGATCGTTTCATGTGTTGTGTTATGGGAATAATAGATTGTTCGATCGTTTAGCCAAATAAAAATATAAAGAAAAAACTTTAATTGAAACTGCAAATTATTTAGTTTTAATAACCCAATCCTGCCGAAGGAAAGCTCTTAAACAAACAATGACTGATACGTTTATTTTGATACGGAGGCATCGCCCTTGGCACTGGTATAAAAGAAACGACAAATATTTTCACAATACCGAATGGAACAAAATGTCCCCACCCCAGGGAATCAGTCGGTAAAGGTGCATAGCGTTGCTTAAAACAACATGGATTTGGAATGCTTTCGCTTTGGCCAACCGAACAGCAACATTCCTCAATAATGGATCATAAATTCTAAAAAGCGGGAAAATGACCTTGATGTTTTTCCGATGAGGAAAACTTAAGTTCTGCCAGTGCATAACGGGTCGTTGGCAATAATTAAGGCGACAAAGTAAACAAAAGAGGACAATAAGGATTGATTCAGCTCAATGACCGCTAGAGATTAAGGATTCTTCCGCTGAAGTGGTCGGATTTTTATATCAGATAGAAGCGGATGGATTCATCGCAGGTTATATAATGAATTCATAACTCTCTTTCGCACACACACACACAACACACACACACATACACACACACATATATATATATATATATATATATATATATATATATATATTCAAAACTGTTTACGTGAATACTAAAAATCGATACATAAAATATTATATCTCCTCATAACACTTCATGTTGGCATATATATATTTATATATATATATATATATATATATATATATATATATATATATATATATATATATGAGCTGAGCGAAACAGTACCGTATGTGAATGGCTATAATGCTCCTTATACTGGGTTGAGTATATTAAGAAGTGGTATACAAATTACCATTAGCGTATTAAGCGATGCTCTTTGTGTAAAGAAATTGAGCTTTGGTATTTGGACAACGTGAAAACATTGTTACTTCATAACCCGCATAGCAGCAACCGAATAGAATTAGAAGCTCCGATTGTCGTTTGTAGTTTCGACATGCCCATGGCCTCATGAGGGCTACCAAATGAATATCAGCAGGGATTACTGATTCAGATATGGAACCGTTGATCGATTCGCGTAGACTTCTTACGGTGTTTATCAAATTTTCTGCATAAACATTCCGCATATGTATTGAGCACTTTATATAATATTAGTTGTCGATCATGTTATCAAAATACTTTATTGTAATAAATATTCTGTGCTAATGTATATCATGTACCTTTTAAACTTTCTTGTCAGTTTGTTCAAGCTTGAGATGGAGCAACTTACCGGATGCCAACCATTTGTCAGCTAAGATGCTCCAACCGAGAGATCCCTTTAATATTCTGACTTCTATTTTTATTAAGTTTTTAAATCATTACTATATATTAGGTACAATATAATAATCAATACAGAATTGACTCTATAATAATAAATAGGCAATGTGCATAAACAAAAAATATATTTAAGTGTATTTTACGAATAGGCAACGTGGCACTGTCTGTTAGTATATATATATATATATATATATATATATATATATATAAGAAACCTTGTATATTTCTCCGTGTGAAAAGAAACCTCCACCGTTCTGCTGTCAACTTTTGGTTTACAGACTTGAAACTTGATATGCAGGGGGTTTATACCTGTGGAACTTATTCGATTTAGTTTTTAACCGATAAAAGTAGCTAGGAAGTGTGTGTGTATATATATATATATATATATATATATATATATGTGTGTGTGTGTGTGTGTGTGTGTGTGTGTGTGTGTGTGTGTGTGTGTGTGTGTTAAGCTTTTGTTCCTAAGAAGCGCTGGTTGAGTTTGAATAAAGTAAAATGCGTATTATATACGTTTGAAGACAAAACAACGTAGTTTTACAAAATAAACAGACATTTACTTTGTTTGAAATTTATATTGAAATTCATAAATATTGCTTCGAAATATATTTATGAATTTCAATATAAATTTCAAACAAAATAAATGTTTGTTTATTTTGTAATAATGCGTTTTTTGGCTTCAGGCGTATTTAATATGTATGCATATATATATATATATATATATATATATATATATATATATATATATATATATATATATATATCAGTTAATATGTACGTGTGTATACGTGTATACTAGTATTTTCATCTGTCACCCAATTTACCTATCTCCCTCAAAGTATTATCCCCATCCTCGCATGTTATGAATAATAGCATATTTTTCGTTCCCCAGTAGTAATGAATCTCACTTCGATCTCCATCACTGATCGAACAAACACAAACATTCGGTCATTCACTGCTTCGCTTGCAAGAACGGACATTAGATTGACCAGCGGACAGATGATGCGTTATCGCTTCTTTTTTTCTTGTTTGTTTTGGTTTGTTTTGTGTAGTTTCGTTTTGTTTACTCGCACTAGCCTGGGGACATGCACGTAAGGGAATACGTATGAACTGTTATGTTTCATCTGAAATATTCGGCAGGAAATCGCACATCTGAAAAAAAATCCATAAAAGGAACACAAAAAGTAGCAAGTGGTTGAAAAAGAATAATAAAAAAATGCATATAAAAATAAACAAATAAAATCGAGCATGAATATAAATCTAGATTTGAAGATAATAACGTCACTGTGAAGTTTAATATAAATACTTTGTTAATGTCCACCAGTATTTAGCCGGTTACAATAGTTTCATAAGTTAATTATTGCACGTTCTGTCTTTTGCAAAGGCAGGTATAAGGTCACGTAATTCCAGCATGAAGGCAGCATACAAAAATGTAGATATGAAGTCATGTTCATCATTTGAATATTGTGTTCAGAAGTATAATTGCATGTTTATCATTGTTCCAAGATATTCCATCAGTCAGTCCATAGCCAAGATTATCGCAAAGAAGGTGCTCTCTCTCTCTCTCTCTCTCTCTCTCTCTCTCTCTCTCTCTCTCTCTCTCTACGGTGTTAGAAAACTACTCACACATGCTTTCGTTTTGATATGAACAGACATCTCGCTGACCAGCTCCCTACATAGTGTCATTGTAGAAACGGTCCTAAATTCGTCCAAATAACACTGTATATTTTGGGGGTTAAATACGAGTAAAAAAGTTTAAGAAATGCCTAAAGCTTCTTTAATTTGTATTGTTGCAACGGATGTGACCTCCAACCTTCTTCCGGTTTATCTCGTCGAACCCGAAAGTCTTTCTTTGAAAACACGAACTTTCGAACAGAACTCTTTATTTAATAATTGTTTCATTGTAACATGCTCTCATTCGTCATCGAAAACCAGATCGAATTTTAAAGTAATTCGCAATTGTATTCTAAGTAGAGCTTGTACTTGGAATTGAACCTTCAACCTCCAAAAGAGTGTCTCTTTGAACTGATGTTTTACCTAGTGCTTTTTCTATTACGACACGATCTTGCAGATTTCTTAAATGCAGGGATAGTTGTATTAAATCAGCGAAAGTACGTCAACAAAATGTTAGTCATATTCAAGGACACAGAAAAATGTGTCAAAATGGGCGCCGTCGAAACACATAATGCAATGGCTTCCTTAAAAACAAAATTCTAAAAACAATTGATTAAAGTGATTATAAAGCCATCTACTCCCTTTGAATATAGCAAGTGAATCTTCCAGTTTCCATACGTCTAAAGGTTATATGGCCTACCTTATATTCATAAAGCGAATATTCCTTTATAATCAAATTGTTCTATGGTTGTGGCATCCCAATAAAATATTGCAAAATGGATCTTTAATCTTCTACAGCAAGTACCAAACTACTCTGCCAAGTTTTAGTCTAAAGTTGATACATATGGAATCTGGACATGTGGGACAAATTCAATTTGTTTTTAGCCGGTAAAAATAATGCAGAAAGGAAATACATAGTAAATACGACTGAAAATGTTCATTTTATTTTTGTGAATTTTCTTCAACTAATAAATCTATGTGTTCTTATGATATTAGTAACATATATTCACTTGCGTCCCTATTGTAGAAATTATAGATATTTGTGCTGATTTTTTATATGGCAGCCAGTTGTCTCCCCTTTCATTCCTGAAAGCATCTTCGTTGAGTTGATGAAATTTGCCACTACACCCGTTGAATTTATTTTTAACGATGTAATGTACAAGCAAATAGATAGAATCTCCATGGGATCACTCTTGAGACTGCTAATGACGAAGATTTCATGGGTTTCTATGAGAAACAATTATTATCCCGGTTCATAAAACTTTTAGTCTACTTTCAGTATGCAAATGAGAAATCTTTAACGATGAAACAGAGACAAATACAGTATTCTCTTTACTTGATAAAATGCATCCGGCGTTAAAATATACTTAAGAAACAGAGCGTAACTATGTTTTAGCTTTCCTCAGTGTGTCGCTCACAAAACTTCATCGCGTAACCTTATATCAATATACAGTAAACCCACGTTTACGGGTTTCTATACACGTTGGTATTCGTTTTACCCTAACAAGTGAAAGGTTCATTTGATTTAGACCCTAACACATAGTGTCATTATTATTTGTTCAGAAATAAAATTTGATGAAGAACTGTTACCCTCTTGATGTGATAAATCAGTCATCGAAAATAATATAAATGGTTCTTCATGATAAAAGTCAATACGGTAGCCGCATGTCCAATTAATGTTCGTTTGCAGTCATTAGGAATAGTAAGTGAGAAATTCGGCAAGCAAATCAGCTTAAAGATAGAAAAATATTATTTTTTTTTTGCTTTCAATGTTCGTGTTGTGTTTTCTAGAAAACCGTTAATGGCATCGTCTAGAAAAGACGTTCTACCTCTCACCATAATCATTTTATTTACCAATTTATACCTTGTTTCCGTGTCAATTATGGGAGTTGAACGACGTTAAGATCGGATAGTAATGTCTTTCAATACATACCTAGCAAAACCAGAAATGGACTTTCTAAGTAATACATCCCGGTCTTCCATAACTTACTATTTACTTAAAATCCCGTCATGTGCTACGAATTTCAGTATTGAGCCATTTTTCATTCTGAGTCGTGTTCATTTAAACATTCATCTGAAAATCTTGAAAAATATTCATGCTCTTTTTGCAAGCATGCATGAATATTTCTTTGGTTTAAAAGTGATTTACCTCTACGACATTCCATCATTGTACATATACTATAACGCAGTTTTATTTTAAATAAATATTGTCTTTCTTGTTTTGTTTTTTTATGTCCCGTTAATCTATATAATTATAAAACTCAAATGACCTTGTAACGATGTATGTAGCCCACTTTCCGGTTTATGACATCCAGTTGCGCATGCGCGCATAACCTGCGCACTGAAATATTAATGTTATTGTTTCGAAATTATTATTTAACGTGGATAGAGTGGGGTTTAAAATAACTTTAACATGGGAAGAGTGGAGTTTAAAATAACTAAAACGTAATACAGAAATGAACGATGTAAAAAAAAGCAGATATATCAAACTTTGAATTTAACTTTAATAATTGTTATGGTATCTGTTCAGTGCACATTTACCTATAAGTATGGCCAACAACTTATAATTCAGTAACTGTATTTTTTTTCAAAGATAATCAATTATAATAAACAGAACGACTCATAGAAATTTATCTATATTCTTTTTTCATTTTAATATACTTTCATAGAAATGTTTCTGTTATGTCAAAAAAAAACTATTTTCTTTACGTCACAATTGTCACGCCCATACATTAATTCCATGGCTGATATAACACACTGATCCAACGGGTCACGGGTAGTCTAGTAATTTATAAAGTTGCTGGATTTTAGTATGTATACTTTCCATAGTGCTTGTTTCCTTATTTAATCATATGAATTGATTAGTGAGGGCAAAACAGGTCAGCTGGTCTCTTTTTACTTTTGTTTTTTAATCATGAATATCAGAAACATAAGTAATTTGTAATTGCAGTATTTCATTTGGCACCCCATAAAAACATCATATATATATATATATGTGTGTGTGTGTTTGTGTGTGTGTTTGTGTGTGTGTGTGTGTGTGGATGTGTGTGTGTGTGTGTGTGTGTGTGTGTGTGTGTGTGTCTAAAGAAGTTTGGAGTAAAATAAAAATAAAGAATGCAGTTAAAATTCTAAAAAAAAACAACTAAATTTAACCTATTGCAGAGTAAACACCCACATAATCATAAATGTTTACATGTCCAAAATTGAATTTAACTATATAAGGATGGAAAAGAAAAAAACATAACTAAAATTGTTAAATAAAAATAGTCTTAACACTTTCATTAGTCGACTTCTTAAAAGTCTACGATTAGAAAAGAGAATTCAACTATACAAGGATGAAAAAAGAAAACCTTAACTAAAATTTTTAAATAAAAAACGGGGCTCCTCAGCATATATATATA
>NC_136492.1:111868690-111916190 GCF_053919585.1 Euprymna scolopes | reverse complement strand
TATATATATATATAGAGAGAGAGAGAGAGGGGTCAATATATATATATATATATATATATATATATATATATATATATATATATTAAAGAAAAATTATCCTGCTCTCTATTGTGTCCGGGACATTTTTCAAAATAATTCTACGCATCATTTGAATTCAATTAAAACTATAAAAAAATATTTTTTCTTTATAAAATGTTCGAGCCAATTTCAATAATTTTCAGATGTCATAAACTTTACTAAAAAGAAACTTTTCACAAACGATAATTTTCAGGCCGTCTTTTTTTTTAAAAGAATACAGTTTGTATGACTTAAAGTATTTCTATATTTTGGGGTTTATTAAATGTTTCAGAAGACATCAAGTTGACTCTTACATTGTTTAAATTCCAAGTAAACCAAAGTGTGTGTGTATTTCTTGTGATAATGTAACTTTGTTAATTACACGTCAAATTGACTTTTTAATTATTTAGTATTAAGTAATTGTTTATTAACAAAACGATTTCAAAATAAAATTTACAAAAGTGTTTTTTGGTCCCCAACAAAAGGAGGGTGGACCTGTAAATTCACCCTTGTCCGTTCGTCCGTTCGTCTTTCCGCAATAGGTACGGCTTGGAATTTGTTTAAATGTTGCGCAAACATTAAACATGGTATGAGTAAAAAGAAGGTAACAGAACGGATTTTCCGGGAAAACTCCGGTTCCTCACCCTAGGGGTTCCGTGCGGCTTAAAATGGCTAAAATTGACACCTTTGTGCCTTGGGGGTTATAGAACTTTCTGAAAAGTTCTAACTAACTGATTACTATATAATTTTGTTTGTACTTCGTGATAACCCTTGGGTGTACCTCAGGGGCTCTTTTGGGACTATTTTACTATATTTGTCCAAAATTTTCATTGTATTTCTATTTTACAGTTTTGCATGGTGCTGAACTCAAATTTAAAAAGGTTAAGGCCTTGTGGACTTCTGGGACTAAAGTGGAGGCAAATGATTGACTTAGTCATTTCTTATTTGCATGGTGCATAACTTAAATTTACATATGTTAAGGCCTAAAACTTAGATTTACGTATGTTAAGGCCTAAAACTTAAATTTACATATGTTAAGGACTAAAACTTAAATTTACATATGTTAAAGCTTAAAACTTAAATTTACATATGTTAAGGCCTTAAACTTAAATTTACATATGTTAAGGCCTAAAACTTAAATTTACATATGTTAAAGCTTAAAACTTAAATTTACATATGTTAAGGCCTAAAACTTAAATTTACATATGTTAAAGCTTAAAACTTAAATTTACATATGTTAAGGCCTAAAACTTAAATTTACAGATGTTTAGGCCTAAAGCTTAAATTTACATATGTTAAGGCCTAAAACTTAAATTTACATATGTTAATACCTAAAACTTAAATTTACATATGTTAAGGCTTAAAACTTAAATTTACATATGTTAAGGCCTAAAACTTAAATTCACATATGTTAAGGCCTAAAACTTAAATTTACATATGTTAAAGCCTAACACTTAAATTTACATATGTTAAGGCCTAAAACTTAAATTTACATATGTTAAGGACTTAAACTTAAATTTACATATATTAAAGCCTAAAACTTAAATTTACATATGTTAAAGCTTAAAACTTAAATTTACATATGTTAAAGCCTAAAACTTACATATGTTAAGGCCTAAAACTTAAATTTACATATGTTAAGGCCTAAAACTTAAATTTACATATGTTAAGGCCTAAAACTTAAATTTACATATTTTAAGGCCTAAAACTTAAATTTACATATATTAAGGCCTAAAACTTAAATTTACATATGTTAAGGCCTAAAACTGCACTGTTTGTTCATTTTCACCATGATTCGACGTCGCTTGGGGACATTGGAGGCTAAATGGGGTGGGGGCAAATGCTGAACTTAGTCATTTCTTGTGCCTCGTTCACTGTGCACTCACGAGGAACCACCCATGCTTCACTTGGTTCTTCGCATTCACCACAAAGCATTGTGATATTTCTGTAATTCGTAAACCAATCCTTAGTGAAGGCGACACTAAAAATACTATTGTTAATTACTTATGACTTCTATCCAGTCATGGCGGACGTGGATTAAATAAAGGGTTTCGTTCGAAATTCCAAACAGATTCTCGAGTTCAACAGAAAGATGCCCGAGTTTTATAAGGCTTACCTGAAAAAACGTCAGAGGTTACATCGACCAAAACATTATGAAAAAAAAACACTCAAGATGAGAATAGTAGTCTGAATAATCCAAATAATATGAATTATCAATCCTCATTTAAAATAAAAAAAAAACAATTCAGAAACAAAAAATTAATTAGGTCTTGAACCTTCGAAATGCTCATGTATTAAAATATTGATAGTTTTGTAACAGTTACAATGATAAATGATGCCATCATAATTAAAACTATTTTCTCACATTGAAAACATTCAGTTTGTAAAAAGGGTAGTTTTAAAGACTAACCAAAGTGCAAAAGATATCAAATAGGCAACGATGGGTTGGTAAAGATTTCGAATATTTAAGAATAATACTAGGATTTATAAAGAGAAATAATATCTTAGATATGTAATTTGTAGATAATAATCATTTTTGACTCGTAATTGACGCAGAACTCCAGTTACTAAACGCATATAAACATTTTTGTTGAAACCTTGTACCAATCATGCGCCGAGATAGAAATTAATTTCATCAGCAAGTATATGCCATAGTCACGTGAGTATTGGCACACCGAACGTAATTAACAAGTAACAAGAAATTAAAAAAAAAGTTTTATAAACTTAATTATAAGAATTCGTGCGAACTTTTCAAAGTCTTTTTTTTAATTAAAGCATCATCAAGTCTTACAATAGCCTCAAGGAAGATTCAAATCTGCGGGTAATGAATTGGCGCTAGGATATCAGTTAAACCTGGATTTTAATTATTAAATCAGATCAGTAAAACAAAAATTAACAACCTTGTCTCCTATTGTTTCAGATGTTTTGAAAAGACATTTTCTCGTTTTTTATTTGTTTTCCTTGTTTTTTGTTTGTTTGAGTTTTGTTTTTGTAAATGACCACAAACTTTGTGTTTCATTTTTGTTGCTTGTTTTTCTTCCAATGTAAAATTGCTTCTCTGAAAGAATGACTTAAATTAGAAAATGTTTTCGACATCATTTCGTCAATGAAAGATATCAATACATTAACATGCGTCGAATATTAGTCAACCTTTCAGCAAGTTTACTTTATTAACGCCAAACAAGACGTTGGCGACTACTGTAAATTAGGTACCATACGTACAGGGATGTCCAAACTAGGGAGTTTAGCAGCGAATTTTATATTTACGTTAAATTTAAATTTTTACATATAGTCGAGAAAGCATTGTATATAGATGAAAGTCCAAAAGTTAACAGATCGATTGAAGTAACCACTACAGTAGAAAGTTTTCTGATATCCTGGGACTTCAACATGAATGGGTAAGATTTTGCTGTTTCTCAGGTAAATTGGAGGTATTTCCGTTTAGGAGGAACACTAACAATACGAATTTATCAGAGCACATTATAAAACAAAGTAAAGCAACATTACCGCGACGCAACAGTTGTCAGCGCTTGATTGACAACATGGAAACTATTCGATTGGATACTCCAAAAGCATATATAAGCCTTAGTCTTCAGTTATGAAAATGAAATTAGAAGGATACTGCGATGAATTAGTTTTCAAGTGATATGCATATTAAGATCCCCCCACACACACATATATATATATATATATATATATATATATATATATAAATGCAACTTTGTCTGTGTGGGAGTTCGTTCCTTATTCCTTATAGACTCCGAAACGTCTGAACAGATTTTCTTTAAAATTTACAGAACTATAGTGTATAAGTCTGAGAGTGATCTTAGTTAAGTTTTGTCTAAGAATACCCTCGATAATTACCGATAATCGAAACCGTTATTTTAATTCATCTATATTCGGAAAAAACATTGTTTCATGTCGTCGCTTAGATACAATAATAGATCAACGGGCCGTGAGTGCAACGTAGAATAACATATATTTTAGACTAAGTTACTGCATGGAGGGAGTTGTAGCTTTCTCTCGGGCGATTTCACGGAATCCGATGACAGTAAATATTGTCAAATATTTGTTGATCATCATTTAATCCCGGGCAACGTCGAGTTTCGCTGCTGGACTCTCTTTATACTATATATATATATATATATATATATATATATATATATATATATATATATATAATCTTTTAGATTTGTATGGACAATTAATACAGCTCGTGGCCATGGTAGAACGCGAAATAAAATTTAAGGCATTAAAATAAGTTTATGTCGTTTCTGTTATATGTTACTAAATGCAAATTAATCACCATTAAAAGTACAGTTAGTATTATGCATCTAAAACTGAGAAAATCACGTTTAAAAAGTGTCAACACGGGGAGAACAAAGCGAAGCAAAACAAAATCGCCACCAAATTTTACATACATACATACATACATGTGTGTGTATTCGGTACTTCCGACTGTTTTAATAGGAGTTACGCAATCAATTCTGTCACTTATTATAGCAGTGATAAATAATAAATAGATTTGTATATGTATTTAGTATAAAGTTTTATTCATAGAAATATTTTGGTTTCAGCTATGCATAGTTGTTTCAACTACATTTGTATTAAGTCAAGCTTCTTCAAGCCAAGTCTTAAGGATTAAAATGAAAAGCCGAATTCTTTTCACAAAAAGTTTCAGAAAATGTAAAGATTAGCTGACCCTTGAATTGCTGTAGATGGAAGTTCTGAAACATTGTGACTGATTATATCCGCCATTATAGTAAATTTACCTGATTTAAATTAAGTGTTTGATAAAATATTATAATTGGAAAATAAAATGACAAAATCCAAGATTAATCTATACTTTCTTTCTCTTCAACTACAGATTTAATAGTATTTTTGCTTGTGATGTTATTTTCTAATTTTTTAATGAACTGCCCCAATCTTCGTGTTTATGCCTTTAACTCTAAACTAGACAGACCAGTGGATATTCCACGGCTAACTTTTTCATATGTAATATATTGATGTTGGCATTCTGTGGATGTTCAGCGTAAATGGAAACGCCCTGATATTATTACACCTATTTACTATGCCTCCCCACGGGACAGAGTTAGACCCCAATATCGTTTTTTTAACGTAGAGAAAAGGTACAAAAATAAAAAATTGTCTCAGTTGTGAAGGACTGATCCTCCACAGAAAGAGAACAAGAAATGGAAGTGCAGCATCTGAAGACAGATACTACACTTTGATCTTGGCTAAAAGGGCAAGTTGCCCTGATATTATTGTAGCTTTGTTGTTAAAACTGCAAAAGTTTTATCTAAGCTAGCAGAGACGTCCGGCGTAGCCCGGCCGTAAAATATTATATTTTTATTTATGCAGATTTCGTATATATTATTATGGAGTCAATTTTCTATCGATTCTTATATATTATAAAGTTATGATTTCAAAAACAAAAAAATATCTATATGGCTTCGGTGCGTCAGCTTGAATCGAAACCGAAACCAAAACTTATGAAAAAAAATATCAGTATATATATTTGAGTCCGTTCGGCTACAATCTAAGATGGGAACGGTTGTTTAGAGGAATATACATAAACGTAATCAGAGTTAATTATGAATTACGACAAATTAGAAAAAATAAAATTTTGAATTAATAAAGTATATACTAGAAAAGAACTGGAAACGCATTGTTGATTAGCTCAGTTTTACCATATATTCATATAAAAGTTACATATATATATATATATATATATATATATATATATATATATAAGACACTGATAGAATCTAGATGAAAAATCCTGATAGACATTACTTGAAGTAATACTTTCAAGGTGATCCTAGCCAAAATGGAGCAGCTCAATATTTAAGAATAGAGAAATATATAAGTTTCGTGGTTAAATTTTAAATTCTGCAAAAACAACATATAGAGACATATATTCGATTGAAGAATTTATTGTTTGATAAAAGGAATATATAGAAGGGGCTATTTTATTTTTCTTAATCCATGGATTTCCAATAATGGCTCATATCATCAGAGGAAATGAAATGCTGTTAGCAAATGTTCATCTGCGAATGGACGCTATTTTGCTTTTCAGCACAATTATTGAAAAATTATACGAAAAGAGAAGTTGATACAATTTTCTCCATATAATTATCCACAACCACTCAAAAAATTATTTTCAATAATTGTGCTGAAAAGCAAAATAGCGTCTATTTGCAGATTAACATTTTGCTAACTGCATTTCATTTCCTCTGATGATATGAGCCATTTTTGAAAATCCATGGATTAAGGAAATTAAAATAACCCCTTCTATATATTCCTTTGTCAAGCAATAAATTCTTAAATCGAATATATGTCTCTATATGTTGTTTTTTCAGAATTTAAAATTTAACCATATATCTATATATATATATATATATATATATATATATATATATATATATATATATATGGCAATTAAGCTGCATTGAATTTTCCGCGTTTCATCCTCATAAGGTTTCGTGGAATTGACCTTGCCGCGTATTTTTATATATTCAGGTAGTGTTGAATTTGCTACCTTAGCCAATCAGATTTTCGTTATTCCGGCACACATTTATCACGCGTTTATCAATCAGAGATTCAGGTAGCTTAATTGTTATATATATTTTTGAGGACTAATACCTAGCTCCACTCATATATTGAGCACTATTGATGTAGATACTGAAAATAGATACGCAAGATATTATTATATGTGTGTATATATGTGTGTGTGTTTGTGCGTTTACAGTTAAATGTGTATTTAAGAGCACAAATTAGGAAATGCGTCTTCCGATAGAAAGAAAATCAAGCAAATGAATTTATTGTGTTCGCTTGACTATGGAAGACGAATAATGATGACAAATATTCAAGTAACGCAAATCATATTTAACCGAAACGAGAGTTTGCAGTTAACACTCGACAAAGGTGACAATACTCGACGAATTATTCTAATCAAGTTACGCAAGTTTCCTCTAATGGAATTCAAATCTGGGCAGATGCATATCTGCGACGCACTATTTGCTTGCGCGCATTGTCTCCACGGACAAGGGCGTCATTAGACGGGCGCATTAATTTAATCATCTGGCAAAGGCCATTTAAAAAGCGCTAATGATTTGACGTAAAAGCATCTCAGCTTAAAGTTGAGATAAGCTTGTGCGAGAAGAAACCGTATTAGTGAAGAGGTTTGGGAAACCTTGCAAGGGCCGATATGTTCGATTGGGGAAATCGTCGGCCTCAAACTTGCTTCTTGTTGACGTCAAAATGGACGCACGCATGGAACATATTCGCAGAGAAGCGAATGTAAAGTACCAAGGAATATCACGTTTAGAAATGCAAATTAGATTCGTTACAAGTGAAGTGTGAATGTCGCTGCAGATTTCCATCTAAATGGGTTTCTTAATGAAATGGACGTTGGTAATGTTCACCTGAAAGTGATTCCAAGTGGACTCAATATGTAGGTTATGATTGTGATTTACAAGGTAGTAGAGAAGAAAAACAATTTAAAAAGCTAACCAAGTCAGAAGTAAAACATACGAAGATCGTTACAAAAGCGTGTTGTTCTTAATCCGTCCGAAATAATATAAGCTACAAAAAATAAATGTAAGCAAGAAAAAAATTAAATATCTGTTTTAAAATAGACGGAAAAGCTAATCAGAGAATGAGGGTTCTACAAAAGATCTTGTTTTTAATATTATTTTAGCATGTGTAACGCATACGTTTTTTTTTTCACAAAAATATCTCTTATTTATAACAGAAAGTTCCAGATTACTTCGATCAGCTTTGCTTTGATTCACGGTATATAAAACTTAGTATGTCATTTAATATAAAACAGGGTAAAAAATATAACGATTATTGTTTGTAAAGCGATTGTTTGCCTGGTAAAGAATCTGCTGAGAAACCAAAATATATTTTATTGCTCGCGGTCCTCTGCTGACGCAGGTACTTGTCCATGGTTTGTCACAATTCTGTTACTGATGAGAGCGCAAAAATATTGCAACAAGTCGCATCCCATAAAAGAGACATGCCGTATGCACAAGTGAGATACCGTCAGACACCCTTTTTAACGTCTTCTGTCGAGACAAATCGTTCAAGGATTTAGAAGAAAACAGAAATTTCTAGGGTCGGTCTATGAATACTGACGAGAGTGTTCTGTCTAGGAAATCTCCTAGCGCCTCTTCAAAATGAAAAGATATGGAGTCTGTAAAACATCGACCGTTTGACCACACCTGCACACTCTCAAACCTGTTCTCAGAGTGATGATATATTTGAGACAATTGTCATCTACTATGTTCCCATCGATCAATGACGGCAAGTCAATCAACCACGAACTTGCAGCTAAGCCAAACTATGTCAGTCACATCCCTTATGCCTCTGCACTAGCTCCGGAACCATGAGGCCAACCTAATTCCACACCGAGGACAGGTAATTTATCAGATGGTTTAGAGGCAATTCAGATGCTTAGCAGGTAGTGTATTTATATTTTTGTATAATAAGAATCCCCGAAGTCTGGGTCATACCACCATCAACTCGTAAAAGTTTAATCAGATCTCAAACCATTATATTTCACCAATGTATGCATGTGATAAAAATCAGTCTCAATTATCAATACTATACGGAACTCGAGTCTATAGGTTAAATGATGAAGTGTTATGAATTGAAAATTATTTAATAATTAACAAAATTTGATGATGTATAAGTAAAGTTTATGACAAGTATTGGTTGACATTGGATCTGAACATAAGAATGCTGTAGCATTTAAGTAATTAGTTCCATCGTTATATGCTCCGCAAGCTTCTAAGTATTGGGAAAATCTTTGTGCATTAAATTCTTGTTGATGTTAAGCACACAAAGTAAACAAAAGAAAAGAGATTAGGATTCGGTTAACGTAAATAACAATGTGTTAGCAAAAAAATTAACAACACTTCTCTTTTGTGGTAAACGTGAAGTAAAGAAGAGAATAGACTAAAATAAATTGTGATGTCGATTTTATACTAAAAACTATATATACATATTTCAAAGGCGTACCAATGGTTTCATTGCGTTCAGTCAATCATAAGAGGCTGAATGAAATCAATGTAAATTCATCAGCGACTTTAAAAAGGCGAAACAACGCATAGTAAACAAACAGAGAAAAAAATAAAGGCGCTGATGAATTTGCGTTGATTCCATTCAGTCTTTTATAGCTGATTCAACGTAATGAAACCACTGGTACGCCTTTCAAATATGCATATAAAGTTTGGAAATAAATATTGTATCTTCCCCTCTCACATCCACGATCGACACTTTTTTTTTAATTTCTTTCATCGCCTCCTGACACGCTATATATATATATATATATATATATATATATATATATATATTTAAAATTCATATAATAGAGTACATATATATTTAAAACTGTTTCTATTTTCATATAATAGCGTACACACACACACACACACACACACATATATATATATATATATATATATATATATATATATATATATATATATATATAGTAATTTATAAAATATATATGGCGATTAAGCTACACTGAATATTCTGCGTTTCATCCATTCTAGGACTTCTATATCTATCTATCTATCTATCTATCTATATCTATATATATATATATATATATATATATATATATATATATATATATATACATTTTCTATTTTTATATTCATTTTTAATCGAAGTTTTTGTTGTAATCCTATGCACGCCTGTGTGTAAAAAGTCTCTCCTTTTCATTTTTTTTCGATTAACTTGCTGAAGTATGCGCGTGTCAAGTTTTCAACGCAGTTGTTCTATATCCGGTGTACACGCTTTTACCTTACTCGATTTGCTCTTTTATTTTACTTTTTCAAAAACACTATCTTGAATAGGAGACATTTTGTTAAAGCAGACAACCTTGTTCATTCATCTATTCCTGATGAGAACACCTATTCTTATTCCTGCTTTCCTTGGACTGTGTTCCATTTTATTCCTGTGACTTCAACCTGTCTGCATATTTTCTAACACGAGTAACTTATTTTTCACTGTTTGGGAGTACGAAGATACATAAATTAAGTGTACATAATTAATAAAATAAACAGGCGACTGTTATTATGAATATGAGTGTTGCTGTTCTTCCTCATTATTTACTCGTTTCGGATATTGTTATAGTAAGGAAATGCTAATGAGGATAATGCCTTCTATGTCGATAAAATGCCCCTCACACACTGACAACTAAGTGAACCTCCAAGTCTAATACTTTAGCATCAATATTACTCCGACGAAACTTCTATTACTAATAGGAGAATAGGTAAAGGCTGTCTTCTATAGGGAAGTGCTTCCGGTTCATAGGGCTCATCGTGTTGAGACACCTGTTCTCGTAAGATCGCCGTAGTTAAATGACGTGATACCTGGCCAGTATCTTTGCCGACCAATATGTTTCAATCTGGCAACGCCGGGTATATACAGATAGTATTTTAATAAAGAATATAAATAATATAAATTATTGTTTTATTTTTCTGGAACTGATTTCTATAATATTTACACTTGAAATTATTGTTAATATATATTAAACTGAAAACAAATAATTCGAAATAATTAATTCTTGTCATTGATTTCTTAAAATAAAAAACTAACCAATAATTAATTAGCTGTACTGACAGTTTTGCTGAAAATTACCTAAAAGCAAGACCACATGAATATTCATTTGGAAATCTAATATTTGACCCTGAAAAATTCTGATTTCGTCCCAAGGGGGCAAAAAGGACTAAAAAAAAATGGATTTTTTAAAATCAAAATGAAGAATTCTGGTTTATGTGTTTCTCTGTTTCAGATAAAAAATTTTGGTTGTCTCCCTTTGATTGTTAAGGTTTTATTATTTGAAATAGTGTTCCTATTTACTTCCTACCCACGAGAGCAAGAGACTCAAGGTCGGTTATTTATATGGGGAAAATCTAGATCCGCAAATAGGGGCACTCTGCATACGAACAAAAATTTAAATTGCCTCAGTCTAGAAGGATATTATTCCATGTTGAATTTGAACGAAAATTGTTTTGTTTTTTGTTAGTTTTGGCACTTATGAATTATACGGACGGCGTTA
Organism: Euprymna scolopes; assembly: GCF_053919585.1. Taxonomy (NCBI): domain Eukaryota; kingdom Metazoa; phylum Mollusca; class Cephalopoda; order Sepiida; family Sepiolidae; genus Euprymna; species Euprymna scolopes. Next base: position 111,905,053 of record NC_136492.1, on the reverse strand, counting down.
TTTCTTCTTGGAATAGTCACCCCCTCCTATGTAAAATAATAGATTTTTAAATAATAACGTTAAAAAAAAGCTTCCCAAAAAGTAATTAAATTGTTTTCTTGTCTAAATTTAATAAAACATCATTTCTTCTTGGTTAAATAGCACACAAAATAAAATTTTAAACATAAATAACTTCAAAATACTTGAAAACCAAACGTCATTGTATAAAGATGTATCAAAATATAATTGTAAAAACATTTATTGAAAAAATATGTTATTTTTTTTTCATTAAAGCAACATTACTTAACATTTTGTTTAGGAGCAAAGTGTAGTATCTGTTCTGATACTACATATCTTTTTTCCTGTCAGTGATGAGAAATCCTTCTAGACTGAAGCTCTTTTTACTTTGTTACATTAAAAACCGAACTTATGTCTAACTCTTCCCTCGTCAGGAAGCCAAGTAAATAGGAAATTGGATTTATCAAAGAATTTAACGGAATTTCATCGTAAGAAAATAGAATTTTAATAAAAATTAAAGCAACATTGGATTTTTTCAAACAATTTAAAAACATTTTGAAATGAAGCATCATTGAATTTTTTTCATACACTTTAATGGAAAAAAGCCGCCGTAAGATAGAAATAGCATTTAAATAAAAAACAGAAAATTATATGAATTAAAGTAAAGCTATAACAAAATATAGTTTTAATTATTGTTACTGTTCAATGAGGTTGAAAAGTTGTGCCCCTATTGGTCATTCCATGAAACCCAAACGAAACAAAATGGTCCTGCCTGGGTAATGCATAGGTGCTTCACTGTTGAATTAGGTTGAAATGTTGCGTCGCCTATCTGTTGTTCAATGGAACCCAACTAAACAAAATGTCCCTGCCCGTGTAATGCATAAGTGCTTCACTGTTGAATTAGGTTGAAAAGTTGCGTCGCCTATCGGTCGTTCAACGGAACCCAACAAAACAAAATGGGCCAGTCCATATAATGCATAATTACTTTATATTTTGATACAACAAATGTGTTTAAATTTTTATTTGGATAAAATTAATGTTATTTAGGGTTTTTTCATTTAATGACCCGCGCTATTCGTTACGTAGTATTTACAAGAAGGTTCAGGTTGTATGATATCATTTTTATTAAATTGTAAGGTGAAAGTACAGAATAATTACAAAACACCCTCCCCTCATGTTAAATAATAGGTTTCTAAATATCAACGTTATTATTTCAGCAATACAGCCTATAGAAATTTTTTCATAATGTTATTGGAATACTTATTTGTTTTTCTTTTTTATTGTTGCACTTTACGATGCTTTATTTACATAACAAAACAAACAGCTACATATTTTTTTTTTACTACTGAAAACCATACCTTTACTGAAAAGTTTTTGATTAAACAAACTAATAAATTTTCAATAAGATTTTAATAAATAGGTCCATTATATTCTGGTATCATTATTTAATACTTATAAGAGAATTTCATTAAAATTGGTTTATTTCTGATTTTTGGGGACTTTTGAAGTAAAAAGAGTGCTATTACAAGTTTATACATAATAAGCATCGACTATTTATTTTCCCCATACATATATTTTGTGAGTTTCTGCTTTTCAAATCATAAAGTATGTGTTTGTGATATATATATGAATATATATATAAATATATATATATATATATACGTATCTATATATATATATATATATATATATATATATGTATATATATATACATACACAGTGACACATATATACACTGATATATATATAAATGTATATATATGTATATATATATATTTACTGACACACATATATATATACATACATACTGACACACATGTATATAGAGACATATGATGATTGCAAAGTCTTGTCAGACGAGTGCCACGCCCTCAGACATTTAAAATCCATGAGCCCAAATGCCTGAGGGAGTATCTATACAAAGATGATGTTACAGAGTCTAAGCTTTGTACGACAGCTAAGTCTCTCTCTCTCGGTTCAAAATGTTGAGATCCAGCAACAAGCAAGAGCAAGATAGCCAGCAACATATTAAACTGCAGACCAGCTTACTGCGGGTACTGGTCTCCCGCTTTATGGTTTTTTAAATCAGAGGTTTGCTTCTCCTAGAAAGGTTGCCTTCATCACGGCTTACGGGAGCCCTCTCCACCCCAATACACATACACACACACACAAATATACACGGTGCTAGTTGGCAGTTGACCCAGAAAAAGAGTTCATTCGCCCTTTGGAAGGCCTGGTTTTTAATCCTCCAGGGAGACTAGCCGCCCTCCTCACCAAACAAGTCTGGTGGGGGAACCAGTTTAGTCGCCGGTGACCCGACCATGAGGCAGGTAGTACTGGGTTACATGGTACCAGTAGCATATGACATGACCTGATACATATACATATATATGTATATACATACTTACACATACACACATATATTTATATACATATAATAAGCAAAACTTCCCGCCGTTGACTGTGTTCAAAAACATCCTACAGAAAATGGACTCTGATTTCTGAAAGTATGATAGGTTATGAAAAGGAAGATTTGTAAAGAGATAGCTTCGAATTTGGGGGTATCAAAACCAAAGAAAAATATGATGAAAGTAGAAATAAAATAGATAAACCCCATAATTTATTATACCATACCTGTTCACACTGAAACACTTATAACAATATTCTATGGATCTATATTAAAAAACCTTGTTAAATTTTGTGATATATTTCCATTCTATGAAGGTTAGGCGCGAACAAACATACCATAATTTTATTATACCATACTTCTTAAACTGAAACATAATTATTAAAGTATTAAAGATAGATATGAGAAGTCTTTATTAAAGTGTGTGCCTATTTCCATTCCATGGAGGCCAGGCGCGAACGCAGACCCCACAATTTTTTTATACCATCCCTATTTAAGTTAAAACATGCTTATCAAAGTATTCTTATGTACATCTATATCAAAAACAGGTGTAAACGTTTTCTTTTTTTACTTTTTTATTTCCATACTTTGTGGACCAAGCGTGAACGCAGAACCCACAGTTTTAATGAACCACCGTTCTGCCAGATCAAACATACCCATTCCTGTGTCTCGATACATCTTCTGTCATCATATGTAATCAGTTTTTTTAAATAGTCAACCACACACACAGACATTCAGTTTTATATTACATATATATATATATATATATATATATATATATATATAGAGAGAGAGAGAGAGAGAGAGAGAGAGAAAGAGAGAGAGAGAGAGAAATAGAAAGGAACAAACGGTATTATGTGTTCATCAACGTTTAATCTTCATTTCGAGACTTCCTCTGGATGAAATAAAGACGAAACGTTGATGAACACATAATACGGTTTGTTCCGTTTTATTTCTCTATTTTGTCGAAATACTATTTCCATGTTTCTCATCATATATATACATATAAATATGCATATATATATGTTAGAATATATATCTATATATATATGTACATATATACTGATATATATATGTATATGTATATATATATGTATATATACTGGCATATATATATATATATATATATATATATATATATATATATATATATATATATATATATAGATATATATGAACAAAGAATTAATAAAACATGATAGAAAACTTTAAGAAGAGTGAAAACATATTTAATATTCAAAAAGTAAATTGTCCTTAATTTGCGGAGTTCCAAAATAATAAATACTTTCCTTATCATCAAAGAGTAGGAATAAGCAAAATGCGGAATCGGATTATATATATATATATATATATATATATATATATATATATATATATATATATATATATATATATATATATATATATATATATATATGATGAAAATAATGTAAATAGTATTCCGACAAAATAGAGAAAATAAAAAGGAACAAACCGCATTATATGTTCATCAACGTTTCGTCTTTATTTCGAGACTTCTTCTGGATGAATGAGATTAAGAAACAAAAAATACCAGTACAGAATATTTGAAAATGTTTCACGTGCACAGTGTCATTTCTGTTACAAACCTATATTTGAATTTCAACAGATATATCTTTTTTCCAATAAGAATATTAACTGCGTCTCATAGTTTTAAAATTACATTAACGACTATATGACGTCACTAAAATTCCCTTCTCTTTAACAGCGCTAGCCCTCACCCCTCCTTTTTGAATTTCCAACGTCTTTTTCCGTTTCTCTGAAATAGAACTGCGTCACACTGTGCACGTGAAACATTTTCAAATATTTTGTACTGGAATTTTTTGTTTCTTAATCTCATTCATCCAGAGGAAGTCTCGAAATAAAGACGAAACGTTGATGAACACATAATACGGTGTGTTCCTTTTTATTTTATATATATATATATATATATATACTTTATATATATATATATATATATATACTTTATATATATATATATATATATATATTATATATATATACATATACATATATATATATATATATATTATGTGTGCGGGGGGGGGAGGTTACCAGCTCCCCAAAAGAGGCATTCTTATTAGTAACAAAAATGTGTGCGGGGTGGGAGGTTACCAGCTCCCCAAAAAGAGGCACTCTTATTAGTAACAAAAATAAAAGATGTTTCAGTCATGAAGGATTTCTCATCCTCTAACCGAGATTAAAAAGTGTAGTGAAAAAAATTGAGCGCAACATCAAAACAGATATTACACTTTGATCCTGGCTCGATTGCCAAGAAGCATTTTGCTATTTGTTTTTGTTTCTTTATTTGCCTCCCCACGAGGGCAGAGTTAGACACAAAGTTGTTTTTTAACGAGGCGGAAGAAACCAGCTGCCCAAAAAAACGGAGCACACTCGTTAGTACCAAAAATAAAAAAAATGTAGCAATCATCGAGATCTTCTCTTCCCCTAACCAAGACGAAAGAAGTCAAGAGGAGAAAGGTGAAATAGAAAAAGTGAAATGTAGTATCAAAACAGATACTACATTTTGATCCTGGTCCATTGGCTAAAAACCCTTACTTCTATTTTTTTGTTGATCCTTTTGTTTACTTACCTACCCGTATATATATATATATATATATATATATATATATATATATATATATACACGCACATAAATTCGTTTTTCAAGCGTGTGTATCGATATTCATATTAAAATCCCTTTCTCCATGAAGAAAATACAACTTTGTTATATATAGGTTGTCAAATTGCATTCACTAGCAGAAGATCTAGCTTATTTGCATATTCTTTTAATCATTCATTTTAATTAATTCCCTATTAGTTGCTTCGGTTTTCTAATGGGATAATCATCTTTAATTAACTATTACCTGTAATTATATTCATGCAGATATTCTACATGATTTATACTTGCATAATATTTGCGTAAAACGTTTATAATAAACACAAAATTGTTTCCATATATATTTATGTATACGTATTTAATTTTGTTTAATAAATTTTCCTACCAAACTCCTCCTAGTGTTTTTGGTCTACAGACATGAAACTTCATATATAAGATATTTGAATCCATGCAAAACTTTATATTTGGGTTTTAGCCCGAAAAAATCGGTGCAATGGTGTGAAAATTTTTTTTTTAAATTGCCAGGTGAAGGTCGAACACCGACATTACGGACGCATAACATAGTAGTTATCGGTTCATGTTTTAATTTTTAGCCTTGCCGTAAACATGTTTTCATAGCGCAGTCATTGAGAGCAGAGGCAAAATAAATCGTGAGTTTAACGTTTTGGTTTAGATGCTCGGTGGTGGCGCGTGAGTCTTTTTTTTTTTAAATACTTTTTAAATCATTACTATATATTGCATCCAATCTATATATCTAACTATATATCTATGAAGGTGAAAATGTCTGTCTGTTTTTTCTCTATGGTAGTTAATGGAGGACTATTATACAGAAAGGCATTACTTTACATATTCAAATTTTTAATATATACATATGCACATAACCTTATGAACAGTATATAAGGCTCGAGCAAAGCCGGGCGGAACTGCAAGTCTATATATCTATAAAAGTGAACGTGTCTGTGTGTCTGTGTATCTGTGTGTCTGTGTACATTTCCCTATGCAATAACTCTGTCAATTTTTAGTCTACAGACTCGAAATTTGATATACAGGGTACTGAAATTTGGCAAAATCGATGTGATCGGTTTTGGCCATAAATTTTGCTGTTAAGGGGTCAGAGTTCAACGATTTGACCATTGAGAACTCTACCAAACTCCTCCGACAATTTGGAGTCGAAACACTTGAAATTTTAGATATGTGTTCCTTGGACATGGATCTAACTTAATAACTTGATTTGAGCCCAAAACAATAAATTTTGAGGGGTTATAATAGGGGTCAAAGTTAAAAAAAATTGACCTCTGCGGTCTCTTCCAAATTACTCAGACAATTTCTGGTCTAAATATTTGAAATTTTACATAAAGCTTATTCAGAGATAGGGCAAGCTTTTTCATCAGTTTGAGTCGAAAGTTTTTAGTTTCCAATATGTAAATGTATATATGTATGTATGTATGTATGTATGTATGTATGTATGTTTGCATTTCTGCCTTAAACTTTCAATAGAGGCGACCGATTTTACCAAGATCAGCATCGTGTTAAAGTTCGACCTTTCATCCGACAAATATCGATAAATTGGCTAAAAACATTGATGTCTTCCCCTTCAACTAGGCACTTTTCTACAGGGGCGGGGTCATATTTTTCGCCAATATTTTTTAAAGTTATCATCTCCTTTAGATCGTCTAGCCTTAATTTAAAAAAAATGTGTCTCCGGGTTTGGTGGTGGTCGTAACAACATAAACGGCGGGTGTTACCCCATTCTTTTCCTCCTTTGCGATACGGGTTCGAGCCTGCCTTCCTACTACCACTTTTTTTTTTGCTCAACATACACATCAAAACACCCGGGCAACGCCGGGGTGAAATGCTAGTATATCTATAAAAGTGAACGTATATGTATATGTGAGTCTGTCTGTGTGTCTGTCTGTGTACATTTCTCTACGCAATAACTTTGTCAATTTTAAGTCTCCGGACTCGAAATTTGATATACAGGGTACCGAGATTGGGGGAAATCGATGTGATCGGTTTTTGGCCGGAAATTTGGCTGTTAAGAGGTCAAAGTTCAATGATTTAACTTTTGAGAACTCTACCAAACTGCTCCGACACTTTGGAGTCGAAACACTTGAAATTTTAGATATTGGTTTCTTGGACATGGATCTAACTTAATAGCTTGATTTGAGCCCAAAACAATAAATGTTGAAGGGTCATAATAGGGGTCAAAGTTTAAAAAAATTGACCGCTTTTTTTTTATTGCTCAACAAACACCTCCGGACACCCGGGAAACACCGTGCTGAAAGACTAGTGTGTATATATATATATATATATATATATATATATATATATATATATATATATATATATATATATAACTACTTCATTTACTCACATAAATTAATATACGAAAGTATAAATTTATGCGTAAACTTACTTAAAGTATTTACTTCAACAGTGCTCAATACGTCGGCAGAGCTAGTTAGTAAGTTATAAAATATATATGGCGATTAAGCTACACTGAATATTTCGCGTTTCATCCACTAGGATTCTTCAGGCTTTCGTGGAATATTCAGTGTAGCTTAATCCCCATATATATTTTATATCTTACTATATATATATATATATATATATATATATATATATATATATATATATATATATATATGTGTGTGTGTGTGTATGTATGTATACATATATATATATATATATATAAATTGTCACTAGAAAATTGACGTCATTTTAAATGCCAAGATCTCGAAAACTACTTAGTGTATCTTAATGAAACTGCACACACTTTATGTTGAACATAATAATCTTATAATTAACATTTTAAAGCAGTCTCAACCTGATACACCAAACATTAAACATAAAACGTTTCTATACAAGCTATAAGAATTTTAGGCTATTTCAACGGAAATTTATCAAAATTATTGGCCTACGAAATGAGTTCAAATGAACACCCCATATATATATTTATATATATATATATATATATATATATATATATATATATATATATATATATATATATATATATATATAGTAATTTATAAAATATATATGGCGATTAAGCTACACTGAATATTCTGCTTTTCATCCAACTATAGGATTCGTCAGGCTTATGCGCGAATTCTGTCGTTGCTTCTTGTTTTTATATATGTTGAGGATTTCTAGTCGGCCAATCAGCTTTCTAGTATCCACCGCGCCCCTTCCTACCAGCCAATGGGCATGCATTTTATCAAACAAAGGATCTGTTTTAGAACTAGGTTAGTGGGTTTAGGTGGTCGTTCTCTTTTTTTTTTTATATACATATAAATATACCTATGTGCACACAACAATGCACATACATATACATATATATATATGTACATATATATACATATATGTATGTGGGCGTTTATGTATATTCATGTTTATTTAATTTATTTATTTGTTTTTTTTGGGGGGGTTTCCTATTGTTATTGTTAGTTTTAAAGCTATTTTGTATCGCTATCCTAGAGTAAGTTTTATTTTGTGAACACAGTTGTTTGCTATTTCCCGCCTACAGTTTAATAGATTTTGAGGTTCTTTAAAGTACAGGATAGAAAATTTTTCATGGAGGCATAATTTACATGGGTCGTCTAAATGTCTGCATGTGGTAGCTTGTCTCATTATTTTCCATTCGACTACCGGCGAATGTCCGCTTTCTTTGAGTTCCCAGTATTTATTCGCTAGTGTTGTTTTTATACGGTGTTTTTTATTTTTGAATGTGCTTTTGTGGTCATAGTATCGGGTTTTGAAATCTAAGGAAGTCATGCCTATGTAATATTTCTTGTTATTCGGGTTTTCTTTCGAAAATATTGTTGCTTGATAAACTACGCTTTTTGTTAGACATTTATTTTGGACTGGGCAAAGTGTGCGGTGTCTACAATTACATTTATCTTGTTCATTATTAGTATTTTTATTTATGGTATGGTTGTTCTTGTCCGGGGTTGGTTTGTTATTATTATTATTATTATTATTATTATTATTATTATTATTATTATTATTATTATTATTATTATTATTATTTCTGCTAGTGTTGGTTTTATTTCTGTCATGGTGTCTACTTTTTTATTGTTTATTTTGTTGTTGTTTACATTGTTTTCATTTAGTATTTTGTTATTATGTGCCTTAATTATCATCTCTAAATGTTCGCAACAACTGTAAGATAACTTCAAGGTATTTTTATTGAGGATTTTGTGTAAGAGGTTGGTTGCGGGAAAGTGTTTTTCAATAAGATCTAGAAATTTCTTGCCAAGTTTTGTTTTTAACATTTGATTGTATGGGGCCGTATACAAAATCATAGTTCTTTTTCTTCTGTTTTTAATTTTATTATAGTTGTTGGTGTTTTGTTGCTTATATTTGATATCGATATTTTTGTATCCACTATTTTTTAGGGCTGTTTCGTAAATATTGGATGACCTGTTAAATGCATTTTCGTCGCTTGAGTTATTACTGAGTCTACTTACGATCGAGTTAGGAATATTTTTTATAATTGATGGTGGGTGGTTGGACTTAGGGTTTACGTAAATTGGAGTAGCGTTATCTTTTAAGTATGGTTCATATGTGTTTTTATCTAAGTTTAACGTGACGTCCAGGAAGTTTGTTATTTTTATGTTAGCTGATATGTCCGCTTTTAGGCCTAATTTTTTCATTTCTTTGTGTATGATTTTCTTAAAGTTTTCTCCCTTGACTTTGTTGGAGTTTTTTATTATAGCTAGTCCGTCATCTCTATATAGGCCGATATCCGTAGTATCGAATATGTTTATGAGGGTATATAGAATGAATAATCCCACAAGATCTGATGCCTCTGCAGAGTCTCTGGCACCCATCGCCAAATCGAATGAATTTTTCATTTTATTTTTTATCCATTGGTTATTGTTATTTATTAGAACTGATTTTCTACATTTTTTAATTATGTTGATTTCTTCTGAGGATATATCAGTGTATACCTCGGCAAATTCTAGGGCAATGTTAACAAGTTCTTCGGATATCGAGGGATAAAAGTCTATGATGTCAAACTGTATGAACGTACATTTATCTTTGTTTTCTATATTTTAAAACCAGGTGATTGCTTCGGTAGTATTTGCCCACTGGTTTAGTTCTAGGTCCTGTTTGATTTGTTTGTTTACTCTAGAAAGTATAGTTTTGCTAATTCTACCTATTTCTGGTTTAGTTGGGTTTATCAGGCGGGTGCTGGGATTATTATTAAAGTCCCATTTGTGGTCTTTAAGCAGAATGTATGACTCTCTAGGTTTCAATTTGCCAACTTTATCGCTAATTTTTAGTTTATCGGTGATTTGTTTACTTTCAGTATTTATTATATCTATGTAATCGCATTTGTTTGTGTCTAGATTTTTGTAGTTTTTTGTAATGTTTTCTGTGATTAGTTTGTTATATTCTTGCTTATCTATTTTATAAAAGTTTCTTGTTTTATCTGCTTTTACAAAGATTTTATTAGAGTTGTTTATGTTTCTAACGATTTTGTGTAGTTTCCGTTGGAAATTGTTAGGTTGATTGTGGAATTCTAGGTTTTTAATTACGTTTAAAAGGTAATTTTCAAAGTTTATCAAGAGGTCTACTGTTTTCGCATTTTTAAGGGTTTTAAAACCATAGGATTCTTTTTTGTTTACGTTTAAAAAACAAATAAATTAATTAAATAAACATGAATATACATAAACGATCACATACATATATGTATATATATGTATATATATATATATGTATATGTATATGTATGTGCATTGTTGTGTGCACATAGGTATATTTATATGTATAAAAAAAAAGAGAACGACCACCTACACCCACTAACCTAGTTCTAAAACAGATCCTTTGTTTGATAAAATGCATGCCCATTGGCTGGTAGGAAGGGGCGCGGTGGATACTAGAAAGCTGATTGGCCGACTAGAAATCCTCAACATATCTCACTACGGATGCAATTCTCTATCTATATAAAAGCCAAGTACGTCCAAGGATGGAATACTGCTGCCATATCTGGGCAGGAGCTGCTAAAAACAGCCTATCCTGCCTTGACAGAGTACAAAATAGACTTCGTGGCTTAGTGGGGATGCCCTTTTCTATACCCTGCAACCTCTCTCCCACAGAAGAGACGTTGCGAGCCTGTCCTTGTTTTATCGTTATTTCCATGGCAGATGCTCGTCTGAACTCCAATCTCTGGTCCCCCCTCGCCAATCTTTCACGAAAAACACCCGTCTAGCTGAATCCACTGTGACAAATTTCCCCCACTCTATATCTGTGCCTAAATCAAAACGCAGATTCCATGAACAAAGCTTCTTTCTTAGAACTGCACGCCTGTGGAACTCTGTTCCGTCTGCCTGCTTCCCTCCGGACTACAACTTGGATGTCTTCAAGTCCAATGTTAACAAATTCCTAATGAACCGCCCCCTTAAGTAAACATTTCAGCAAATCTCCTCACTAACGTAATGTACTTGCAATAACCCTTATCCCTGAGTGGCTTCCAGGCCTTGATAAGTGGTGATCACTGTGTAAAAAAAAAATATATATATATATATATATATGTATATATATAAAAACAAGAAGCAACGACAGAATTCGCGCATAAGCCTGACGAATCCTATAGTTGGATGAAACGCAGAATATTCAGTGTAGCTTAATCGCCATATATATTTTATAAATTACTAACTAGCTCTACCTACGTATTGAGCACTTTTGAAGTAAATACTTAAAGTTTACGCATAAATCTATACTTTCATATATTAAATTTATGCGAATAAATTAAGTAGTTATATATATATATATATATATATATATATATATATATATATATATATATATACGAGGTGAGTTTCTAAAGTAAAGTATCTTGCATTTTCTTAGAATCTCACACCGTTTATACCTGCAACAATGAAATCAAACTTTCCAGTCATGAATGCAGGAGTTCAGTCATCATAGCAATGCAATTTCCTAATCCATTCTGGCGTATATAAAATTTAAGAGGTATTACATTTGCAACGCCTCTTTGTGTGTGTGTTTGTTTGCGCGCGTGTTTTGTGTATGTTTGTGTGTACGTGTGCGTGTATTCGTATTTAGCAAGGGTCCGAGTATTTGATTCAGCTGTAGTGGCTTTTTTCAGAAAAAATTAACAATTTTTGTGGTACCATTTGATATATTGTAACATTTAAGAAAGTTACTGTTTATTAATCTTATCATAGTTATTTAATTAGGAAATATAAAAGCGAAAACTTATTTTATATGGCCTTTTTGATATTTAAAAGCAAGTGATTCTATTTTGTATAAGCATAAAATGTTTAATGAATTCCCGATTTAAATCTTGTTATATGATGAAATGAATAACCGAAAAATTATTTTGTAAAATAAATAATGATCAATTGCAAATTCTAAAACTTTACTTCGTGCTGTTCGCCTTGTTTTTAACACAGAACTGTTAATAAAAAATTTCATGAAAATAAAAGGATAAATTTATTTATTTGTAATTTAAAAATTTAAAGAGGGGGTGGGAAGTTACTGTTACAAAAAATAAAATTAAAACATTGCATGAATAAATTTGTTGATAAATACTCTCAACTTAATGATCCTTCTTCCAAAAAAATGAGATTTTACTTTTTAGGCGACTACGTGCGAACACTTAAAAACTAAAAATTAACAAAAAGTCTACTATTTTTAATTTTATGTGTTTATAAATATGTGATCAATTACATATGAATTTAATGTAAATTAATCTACATTTCTCTTGCAATATTACCATTATTTATATATATATATATATATATATATATATATATATATATTGCAATATTACCATTATATATATATTGCAATATTACCATTATATATATATATATATATATATATATATATATATATATATATATATATATAAATAGATAGATAGATAGATAGATTGCAATATTACCATTGGATTCGTTTAACCACTATAAATCTGAGTGACAAGTTCGTCGGAACACATGTAACCACCAATAAAAATATAATTTCCGACCTCAAAATATTTACAATGTATATATCGTATGTTAATTTTTTATTCCCTACAGTGCGTTAAATGTATGCGCAAAACTAGTTATCCGCTCTACATTCGAAAGTATTTTCATTTTATTTTCTTCGTTCTATTAACATTTTCAGGGTGTTCACACGGAATTTTATTTTGTGAGGTGGGTTTACGAGAGATCACTAATCTTTAAAATAACAAAATATTTATCTATACTTTTTGTTATTGATGCACATTCGTTGACGAAACTGTTGTTTACAGTTGTCACTGAGAATAGTACAATTTGATTAAGTCTTTAATATTGTAGACATTAAGCATTAATTTTAACTACAAGCCATTAAAATTTGAATTACATTTTAAATGAAATTCATTACATTTTAACAGATTTTTAATATGCTGTTTAAAATACATGTTGTTAAATATGCTGTTTAAAATATGTTGTTAAAAATTACGCAGTTAATTGATTTATTTTTTAAATTTTTTCATGAAACACAAGAAAACTTACATTATTCAATGCATAAAATTTGAACAAAAGTCATTTTTAAATGAAAAATGGTAGTATTTATAAAATAATTTTCTTGTTTACTCATGAATTTAATATCAGGAAAAATGGAATGCTACGTTAGAAAATGCTTTAAAACAATGTAAATAAAAATCATTAGCAAAGTTTTAAAAATGAAAATTGTTCTCTGAAACTTGCTGATAACTGTAGAAGGAATTGAGGAAAATAAAATAAAAAAAATATTGTGCTAGTAAAGAAAAGCGAATCTTATATGTGCGTGTAATCTTTATTTGAAGTTGGAACACATGAGGATGCTGTAAAAGATGATAATACTGATGATGCTACCGATAAGGACAATAATATTAATGATGAGGTGACACAAGTGATGCTTCTTCATTAAAACAATATATGATCTTATTCATTTAATTACTATCTATGGCAACACTTCAACGGCTGAAAATGACCAAGTTCTCTATGATTCTCACTCCTCTGACCTTGATCACGTCGTACAATGGGGAAAGAGGTGGCTGGTTAATTTTACTCTATCTAAAGCAAGCTTTTATCTTTCCATCATCAACGCTCTGATCGCCGTCTTGCATCAATCAAAATGAATGGCTCTCATCTTGGGGAGGCTCCATGTTTTGACAAGATTTTAGGTATGACCTTTACTCCTGATCTGAGGTGGAACATGTACATCAAATCCGTTGCCAAGGCTGCTGAGAAAATAGTGGAATCGTTCTATGCTCCAGTTAATATCTCACTGATGATGCAATTCTCTACTTGTAACAGAGCGAAGTACGTCAAAAGATGGAATACTATTGCCACATCTGAGCAGGAGCTGCATTGACAGTGTTCAAAATAGACTTCATAGCCGCTTGACGGGTGCCTTGGACTCTTCCCTGCAACCTTTTTTCCACAGAAGAGACGTTGCAAACCTTTCTCTGCTTTATCGTTATTTTCTTGGCTAATAATCATCTGCGCTCCAATTTATGCCCCTCCCCGCTGGCCTGACTTTCCCGAAAAACACTAATCCATCTAAAACACAATCAATAATTTCCCCCACTCTTTATCTGTGCTTAAACCTTAACGTAGACTCCATGAACAACGTTTCTTAGAACCGCACGCTTGTGGGCCTCTGTTCTGTTTTCCTGTTTTTCAACTAACTACAATATGGTTGTCTTCAAGTTCAACGTGAACAAGTTCTTGATGCACCATTCCCTTAAGTAATCTAATTTACCAAATTTCACCACTACCAATTTCTACATTTTCCCATTGACTACTGTACACTCATTAACCTTTATCCTCGAGTGGTCTCCGGGCCTTGATAAGCGGTGACTCCTTTGGAAAAAACAAATATGAAAATACCTCTATATGGTACATATCAAACTTTAACAAAAAATCTATTTTACGTTATACATACGTATTACAGAAAATGCCTGAAAAGAAAGCGTTTATTTCTACAAATATTCTCGACTCTTTTTGTGTTTTAATGTGGTAGATTTGTGCGACCAATTCAGTACATCAAACAAGGTAGTTAACCCTCTGCTTAAATCGACTTAAATTAAGAGTCTGCCATTTTAATTCAATATATATCAGTACGTATTTGTAGTTTTCTTTCGTTAAAAATGCATATATTTCAAATTATACTGGATCATTTTTCGTAATCTTTAGAATTTATACTAATTTCGACATGTCACACAAATATTATAAGTCCCTCACTATCTGCCAGGCTTCAACCTTTATCCCATCGATGGAATGTTGCATCCCTCTGCCTGTTTTGCAAGTATTTTAATGGTAGGTGTTTCGACGAACTTGTACCCCCTCAGCGGAAACACCCCTGACAAACCCGACAAGCAGCAAAATACCACCCCTACACATTAGAGATTCACAGATGCTAAAAAGCCTTCTTACTTTTATAGTTTCTTCCTTATGATTGCCACACTTTGGAATTCCCTTCCGGATTCCTTCTTCCCTGATTGTACTAACATGCAGAAGTTCAAGTGTAATGCAAGCAGACATTTTGCTGCTCAAGTTCCTGCATAGTATCTCTTTTAATCCCTGGTAGTAGCCCCTACATCAAAGTGGCACTATGTCTTGATTGGGATGAAAATGCAATAAATAAGTATTGGTTTAAAAGATCATCATTCTTCACACTCAATTATATTTATACACCTTGCTCTTAGTCTATCTATTGCTATGTATTACTATCTATTACTATGTATTGCTATCTATTACTATGCATTATTATCTACTAGCGGTACCCTGCCACGCGTTGCTGTGGCTCAATTTCGTGTAACGGAAAAGTCTAATAAAAAGAGAAAATGCATGGTTCCTATAGTCTTAGTAAAGCAATGGACTCCCCCCCCCAAAAAAAATAAAATAAAAAAAGTCGAAAACGTAAAAAGAAGTGGTAGTCTTGCAGTACGTAATGGTCTGATTTGTTAGTGTTTTGATTTAATGTAAAATGTTTAATCATTTCGAAGAACACAGTGTTTGTGGATGTATTTGGAGAAGACAAATGGTCGCTGACTCTGGCGAATGTGTTAACTGTGGATAAATAATTTAAAAACTATATAAAACAGTGTCAGAGTGTTTTAGTTTTAACGGACTTTCCCGAACGTAACGTAAGCAAGAGCATTTGTATGTTTGAACTAAAAATATAGCAAATGTAATTTCGTTGATGAAGAAGAAGCATTCATAAATGTTAATTTAAACACGTGCAGATTTCTTTAGTAAAGAAAAAGCAATCATAATTTTCGGATCTTAATCAGACCTTTATCGGGTTCTTGATTTTGTTTTTGTTTTTAAATTGGAATGCAAGTAATTTCCTGATATAAATATGTGAATAATAAATGTAAATAATAAATTGCTCATAGTTATATTCCTAGGTTAGAGTAGTCCAAACCAGAACTAAAAACCGAGTAGTCGCGCAGTTTATGTTTACTTTTTTGATTTTCAAGTGTAATGCAAGTAATTTCACGCTATCGTAGCGTTGTAATAGTAATTTTTTTTTAAATGGAATGTTTGTTTTATAAAAAATGTGTAGTGAAAGCACTAATAAGCTCATAGTTAGATTCCTCGGTTGGAGTCGTCAAAACCAGAAGTAAAAACCGAGTAGTCTCGCAGTGTGCGTCTTACGGTAAAAAAATACAAAACATAACAATCTAATCTTAATCGTACGTTGAGGGCGTTCATTATTTTTTTGTTGTTTGTTTTTGTTTTGTTTTTTAAGTGAAACGCAAGTAATTTCACGATATCGTTGCGTTGTAATAATAAATTGTAACCCAGGAAGTGTTTGTTTATTTAATAATAACTTTTTAGTGAGGAGTAAAAAAAAAGAATCTTTTTGAACGCTGTTAATCTTAAATCCCTCATTTCAGTTTACATTAATGGAGACGGGCGTGTTTTTGTTGAGATAAGTGATTTCAATTTTTTATCGTAAGTTTCTTAAAACTTTTTTTTATCGTAAGTTTCTTAAAACTTACGATTTTTTATCGTAAGTTTCTTAAAACGTGACTAGCTAAAGTTCAGAATAAAATCACGCTTTTCTTTTAACGGTTAATTTAAAAAAAAATCTTTTTGAACGCTGTTAATCTTAAATTCCTCATTTCAGTTTACATTAATGGAGACGGACGTGTTTTTGTTGAGATAAGTGATTTCAATTTTAATCATACCTTTTATTTTTAGATTCAAATATAAATAACTCCATTTTATTTCAGTATTTAATTTATGTATTTCTGTTTTATTAAATGCTAGCTTTTTTTTCTCGTCAATAAATGTTTATTTATCTACCAAGTTGATTGAAAAAATAGATTACGAATTTGTACTCATTCTTACATCGTGAGAGGGGAATCTATCACCATACTTTCCCTTAAACACGTCTGTTGGACTTTTATTATGTACAATACTTAATATTTTTTTTTAATGGAGAGTAGAAAACGCATTGTGGATGCGTTATCGGCAGCTCCTGTTACTCTCGCTTCTTCTTATTTGTCCCTCAGTCCTCATTTTTTAATGAGTGATTTTTCTGACAAAGGGAGAAGAAAAAGCTGTTTTCTAGATTGGCAGTATTTTGCGCGAACAGTTGGCAGAGATGGCGGAAATTTTCTGTTTCTATGTCTATCCTTGTAGCCATGTCACTAGTAAGGGTGCTGGAGGTAAACGTTTTGTCTGGGCTGACGTTATCCGCCTGATAGTCAGGGACCCGAACCTTGGATTAACCACCAAGGAGGCTGTCCTATCAGCAGGTGCTAAGTACTGGAGCTGCTGTATTGCCATTTTGTGAATGGATTCTGGACCATGCAGTAGCTTCTGGTGGGGCCTGTCGATGCCATACTAGTGGGTAATTGTTACGGCTTTACCTTATCATTAGCTACAAATAAAAAAATATATAAAAAAAAATTCTTGTTTCTTTCTCTCTCTTAATTTCCCCTCTCTGTCCTGCTCTAAGTAAATCTGACGACCTAGTCCACAAATTCCAAAAATTCATCATGACAAGTTTCAAGAAAAAATACACGATTAAACCCGGTTCTACAACTTCCAACGTAGACCCCTACTACCATGTCTCCTTCTCTAACATCAGGGGTCTACGTTCTAACCTTCCAGAGGTTGAAACCTAATTACAGGAGACTAAACCAGACCTTTTATTTTTAAGTGAAACTGGCATTGGACAGGCTATTTCCCTAGAAGAGTTCGCAATTAAAGGATACTCTAACTTAACTTCTAAATCTGACCCCCAAGATCGCCATGGGCATGGAATATGTGCCTATATTAGGGATAACTTTCCATGTTGTAGGGACATCTCCAGGGAAGATCCTAACTTACCCTATATGTGCTTCCAGGTTGCTTTAGCTCACACTACAGCATTTATATTTACTCTCTATCGCCCCCATAACAGCGGAGTTACTATCTTTCAAAGCATATCTGAAAAAATTGACCAAGTCCTATCTGCTTATCCTTCAGTTAACATTCACGTATGTGGTGACTTCAATGTTCACAACGTCGAATGGTTGACCCACTCTAACAAGACCGATGATGAGGGGAGGTTCTGTCATGATTTCTCCATTGCCTATGACCTCACTCAGATTGTTCAGGAACCCACCCGTGTGCCCGACAATGACGGCCAGTATGCGAGCCTACTAGACCTTTTTCTCACAACTTGCCCTGAACTATGTTCAGTTTCTGTTCTGTCGCCTCTTGGATCTTCCGACCACTCTGTTGTATCAATTAAGATAAAAATGAAATGTAATAAGTCCCCAGACGTACCTCTCCATCGTACAGTATATCGATACACTAAGGCTGACTGGGATAGCTTCCGTACATTTATATCTGATCTACCTCTGCATTCCATGTTTAAAAAGGATGTGTCCTCTATAGTGTTAGACCTGACGGAATGGTAAATTGTAGGTATTGACCGTTTCATACCCTCGAAAAAGTTTCAGCAAAAACCTAACAGCCAGCCATGGTTCTCTCCAGAATGTGCTGCTGCCATTGCGCACAGAAATCACTTTTTCCACTGTTTCCAACGTAATAGATGTATGAAAACTAAAGCCGCTTTCAGGACTGCCAGCAACCATTGTAAGAAAGTAATAAAGAATGCAAGAAAGTTGTATGCTCAATCTGTTAAGTCCAAAGTAGCTGAGCAGCGGCTTGATTCCCACCAGTTTTGGCAAATAGCAAACAGAATCCTGAACAGAAGCGTGCGCTCCATCCCAACTATTATCAATGGACCTGAGGTAATCTCGTCAGCATCACACAAAGCCAAACTCTTTGTCAAGAACTTTGCAGCTAATTCTACCCTTTGTGATCAAGGCTGCCAACCCCCAATATTTCCTCCTGTATCAGAAAACACGCTATGTGATATACGTATATCTGTACATGATGTTGCCAAGCTAATCAAAAACCTTGATTCCAGTAAAGCAACTGGCCCTGACGGTATTCCAATTATAGTACTCAAAAAACTTCAACCTGAACTAGCGCCCATACTTACAAAACTGTTTAAACGTTGTCTTAAGGAGAATAGTTTCCCATATCCCTGGAAAATTTCATCAGTATGCCCTGTATTTAAGAATTCAGGTGATCGCTCATCCCCCTCTCAGTACAGGCCAATAAGTCTCCTGTGCGTCATGAGTAAGTTGCTGGAATCTGTGTTAAATACAGAAGTAATCAACCATCTCAACAAAAATAACCTTCTTAGTGACACTCAATATGGTTTCCGTTCTTCTAGATCTACAGCAGATGTGCTTACAGTTATATCTCATAGGATTAGCAAATCTCTCGACGGAGGAAACCTTTCTAGGGCAATTGCTCTTGACATATCTAAAGCCTTTGATAGGGTATGGCATAAAGGTTTACTTCATAAGATCTCTAGCTATGGTATTGCTGGAAATGTCTTCTCAATTATTAAATCATTTCTTTCTGATAGGTTCATAAGAGTAGTAGTTGAGGGGCAAAAATCAGAAGCTCACAGTATTAATGCCGGTGTCCCTCAGGGATCCATCCTGGGCCCAACTCTTTTCCTGATCTATATTAATGATCTTCCAAATCACATCCTTACATCATTTGTAGACATCTATGCTGACGACACTACCATTTATGGTAGCACATCTAAGACAGTAAACGACCAAGTTCTCTCCAATTCTCTCTCCTCTGATCTTGAGCACGTAGTACAATGGGGAAAGGAGTGGCTGGTTACTTTTAATGCATCTAAAACCAAGCTTCTCTCTTTACATCATCAACATTCTGATCCACATCTGGCATCAATTGAAATGAATGGCTCTCGTCTTCAGGAGGCCTCATGTTTTGACAAGCTTCTTGGCTTGACCATTACTCCTGATCTTAAATGGAACACGTACATCAAATCTGTTGCCAAGGCCGCTGGAAAATGGTGGGATCTTTCTATCGATCCGGTAGATATCTCACTGCTGATGCTATTCTCTATCTATATAAGAGCCAGGTACGTCCAAGGATGGAATACTGTTTCCACATCTGGGCAGGAGCTGCTAGAAAGGACTTGGCCTGCCTTGATAGAGTTCAAAATAGACTTCGTAGCCTCGTAGGAGATGTCCTTTTCTCTTCCTTGCAACCTCTATCTCACAGAAGAGATGTTGCGAGTTTGTCTCTGATGTATCGTTATTTTCATGGAAAGTGTTGGACTGAGCTTCAATCTATGGTCCCTCCTCGCCAAACTTTCACAAGAAACACTCGTCTAGCTGTAAACACTATCAATAATTCCCCCCACTCTTTATCTGTGCCTAAACCTAAACGTAGATTCCATGAACAAAGCTTCTTTCTTAGAACTGCGCGCCTGTGGAATTGTCTTCCGTTTTCCTGCTTTCCGGCTGACTACAATATGGTTGTCTTTAAGTCTAACGTAAATAAGTTCTTGATGAGCCGTTCCATATAAGTTATCAAATTTTCCAAATTTTCATTACTAATGATTACTATATTGTCCAATTTCTAATGCACAATCTTTAACCCTTATCCTTGAGTGGCCTCTTGGCCTTGATAATGTGGTGATGCCTATGTAAAAAAAGAAAGAAAAAAAGATCATGTTAATCGAACCGTAATTTTTTTTTATGGGAGAAAAGCAAAAGAAAGAGAAAAAAATTTAAAAAATGGCCTAAATAACCCTTTACAATTCAAAACTGGTGTTTTTCGTACTGTTCCTTGTGGATGCATTTTCATCGGTGTTAAGTGGGAGCAGGAGTAGGAGGAGTGTATTAGAGAGAAAAGATTTTACAACTTCCATTGATTTCAGATTCTTCGGTTAGAGTTGTCAAAACCGGAAGTAAAATCCGAGTAGTCCCGCAGTATGCGTTCTACGGTAAATACAAAAAAGCAAAAGGGAAAAAGATAATTTTAATTGGACCGTAATATTTTTTATTTTGTGGGGGAGAAAAGCGAAAGAAAGAGAAAAAAAGAAAACAATGGCCTAAATAACCCTTTACAATTCCAAACCGGTGTTTATTCGTATTGTTCATTGTAGACGCATTTTCAACGGTGTTAAGTGGGAGCAGGAGTAGGAGGAATGTATTAGAGAGAAAGGATTTTACAACTTCCATTGATTCTAACCGATTTTGGCATTGAACTCTCACCGGAAAAATATAGGAATGTACGGTTATCGAGAAAGTGTAAGGATAATAGGCCTATAGAACACCTCAGATCCTGTGCTGCAGTTTGTGCACATTACATTTATTATTTATATAGAAGATATTACTATGTATTGCTATCTATTACGATGCATTACTATCTAATACTATGTATTGCAATCTATTACTATGTATCGTCTCCTAGAATTCTCTTACCAGAATGTCATAGACTTTAATCGCGAGGCAAACATTCAGATTCGATTGCATCAGATGAAAGGAAATGAAAGCGAACAGAACAGAAACCAGAAGAAAGAGTTAAGCGAGGGAAAAATACATCGCAGATTACAAAACAAAACAAAACTTTAAAAAGAAAAACAAGTTTCTAAAAAAAGAGACATCATTTTAGAAAATAAAACGAAATAAAAACAACTAAACCTGAAGAGAAAAAGATTGAATAAAAAATGGCGCAGGTCTTCAGGATATTACTTATCGGCGGCTTGTTCTACGGAAGGGTAAACAAAGGGTGTTTTTTTTCTGGATTTCGAATCGGAATTGCATAGAACTTATATCGGCTGGCGATGGAAAATGAAACGACATCGAAGGAAGGTGGCAGGTGGGTAGGCGTTCGGCAAAAGAAGAAAGAAAAAAAAACGTAAGACTGAATAGAAATAAATAGCGACGTTCATCAGAGTCATGATTTTGACAGTCGTTCGTCGGCGATGCAAAAGTCTCTTTTCCCTCATCCACATCTCTCTTTCTATTTCTCTTTCTATCTATCTATCTATCTCTCTTTCTCTCTCTCTCTCTCGTTTTAATTAAAGGGATGTGATGGGGATCCACCGACGTGCATCTGCCGAGTTCCAAGACGAATCTCTAAATACGGTAACAGGCTTCCTGATAGTAACGCGACTCACAGAATGGCATCCATTGTTCCACTAAGAAGGAATTAAAAAAGACGTGTTATGGTAGGGATGGGTAGCACATTTATTTTTATTTATTAATTTGTCTGTTGTTTTACATTTTTTTAATCTAACTATACTGGTATCACAACTAAAATAAAACATACATATAAGTGTTTGCCTCGTTTTCTTTTTCTCTTTCGCCTTCTGCCTTTCTCACGCTCTCTCTCT
The DNA here is from genome assembly GCF_053919585.1 of Euprymna scolopes. Lineage (NCBI taxonomy): Eukaryota > Metazoa > Mollusca > Cephalopoda > Sepiida > Sepiolidae > Euprymna > Euprymna scolopes. Next base: position 111,882,281 of record NC_136492.1, on the reverse strand, counting down.
TTCTTTGTATATATATTACATACATTCATTCGTACATACATACATACATTCATACATACATACATATACATACATTCATACATGCATTCATACATAAATTAATACATACATAAATACATACATACATACATACATACATTCATTCATTCATACATACATACATACATACATAAATACATACATACATACATACATACATACATATATGCAGTGACACAAAAAAAGGGTTCGGACGTAATTTTTCCCCAAAACTGCAAATTTAAGCTAAATTCAATATAACTGTTTAAACAACCTATACCTCGTTTGATTTACTTTTTATTTCTCTAATTTTACCTGTTTATATTTGACTTTTAATTGAAATATCCAAGTGTTCACGTACAAAATTAACTTCAAATTGAGAAGGCAAAAACAAACTCCGCAGCAACAAATGAGCTTAACTTATTCAAGACGAAATGATCATAATGTCATTGTTATACGAAGAAGTCGGATTTATAATGTTGACAAATAGATCCAAATTTAAAATTAAAAATTTGTGTGAGCCAGGTCTGAAAAAAATCGGTTTGCAAGCAGTTAATATATATAACTAGCGGGGGGATACCCGACGTTGCCCGGCGTTGGCCTTGTTTTTAGAGGTGTGTGTGGTTGGGGGTGGTAAAATAAAAACAAAGCAAAGTCATGACACTGTTTAAATATTAATAAAACAAACAATGTTAAAACTATTTAAAAAATCGTGTAAAAAACGAAATTAAAAAATGAACGGTGCCCGTGTGTTTGAAAAATCCCAACAAAGTTTGAAGGGGGGGGCAACTCGAATCATTGAGGCGAAAGCGCCAAACAAAAAAAAACGTGATGAATTAACTAAAAAGTGAATTAGGTCAAATATCAATTCCGCAGTGAAGTTTGTTTTGGTTTAGTTTCAGTAGTCACATCACGCTCGAATTCTAAATCAATGTTTTTGTTTTTTCGAATTCTAAATGAATTTATTTGTTTTAATTTTAAGTATAATGCAAGTGAAATCAGGATATCGTTGCGTTGAAATCTTTGTGTAAAAATAAATGTTCAGTTGAAAGTACTAATAAATGAAGGTCATAGTTAGATTTACGGTTAGAGTCGTTAAAACCGGAAGTAAAATCCGGTTAGTCTCGCAGATTGCGTCTTACACTTACGAAAAAAAAAAGCAAAAAGAAAACAATAATAGTAATCGAGTTTTCGCGTTATTTTTTAAAATTTTTTGGATTTCTATTTTATTTTGGAAAAAACAGAAAGCATAAACCAGGGAAAAATATTAAATAAAAAAAAAACGACATAAGTAACCTTGTACGATTTCAAACCGGTGTGTTTCCTTGTAGTGAACGCATCCGCTGCGATGTAAATGGAGAGAGGGGAAAGGAGGAATCTTATAGAGAGAAAAGATGTTGCAATTTCCATTGAATCTAAGCGATTTTTGCAGTGGACTCTCACCGGAAAAATATAGGAGTGTACCATTGTTGAGGAACTGTAGAGGTAATAGGCCTATAGCAAACCTCAGATAATGTGCTACAGTCTGTACGCATTAAATTTGCATGTAATGCCATGATTTTTAATCCTATTAAGGTCAAAGTGTGAGGGGAAAATGAGTTCATTTTATTTTTATAGAAGACAGAATGAGAAGAGAAGAGATAGAGAAGAGATAGAAGATAGATAGAAGAAAATAGGAGAGAAGAAGAGATTATCAACATAATCTGGAGCATGTAAATTTGTATTATCGAAAATGTATGAGTAATTATATGCTTATTTTGTCTGGAAATATTCTGTGCGAATTGGGAATAATATTCCTTTGCCAATGCCAGCATTATTATTATATCCCATCATAGTTTATTTATGTTAATAATGCTTCTTCTGATTCATCATTTTTTTCAATATAAATATAAATAAAATAGACAAACCCCATAATTTATTATACCATACCTGTTCACACTGAAACACTTATCACAATATTCTGTGGATCCATGTTAAAAAACCTTGTTAAACTTTGTGACATATTTCCATTCTATGGAGGTCAGGCGCGAACGAACACCCCATAATTTTATTATACCATATTTCTTCAAACTGAAACATAATTGTGAAAGTATACTTACGCAGATAGATATGAAAAGTCTTTATTAAAGTTTGTACCTATTTCCATTCTATGGAGGCCAGGCGCGAACGCAGACCCCACAATTTTATTATACCATCCCTATTTAAGTTAAAACAAAGTATTCTTATGTACATCTATATTAAAAACGCATGTAAACTTTTTTTTTAATTTTTAAATTTTTTATTTCCATACTTTGTGGACCAGGCGCGAACGCAGATCCCACAATTTTAATGAACCACTATCCTGCCAGATCAAACATACCCATTCTTGTGTCTCGATACATCTTCTATCATTATATGTAATCAGTTTTTTTTAAATAGTCAACCATATAGGAGCCTATTCGTGACCACACACACACACACATACACACACATACATTCAGCTTTATATTATACATATATATATATATATACAATCAAAATATATGTATGTGTATATATATATATATACAATGAAAAAAAAAAAAAATATATATATATATATATATATATATACATGATGATGGATGCAACTTCTTGTCAGACGAGTGCCACTTCATCAGGCACTTTAAGTCCATGAACCCAAAAATGACTTCCATCGCTGCAGGACCATTTTTATAGACAAATGCCTAAGGGAGTATCTATACAGATGATGTTACAGAGTCTTAGATTTGTACGACAGCAAAGTTTCTCTCTCGGTTCAAAATGTTGAGATCCAGCAACAAGCAAGAGCAAGATAGCCGGCAACATATTAAACTGCAGACCAGCTTAATGCGGGTACTGGTCACCCGCTTTATGGTTTTTTAAATCAGAGATTTGCTTCTCCTAGAAAGGTTGCCTTCACCACGGCTTGTGGGAGCCCTCTCCACCCAAACACACATGCATACACACAAACACACACGGTGCTCGTCGGTCGTTGACGCCAAAAAAAGGGTTCATCTCCCTTTGGAAGGTCTTGGTTTTAATCTTTCAGGGAGACTAGCCACCCTCCTCACCAAACAAGTCTGGTGGGAGAACCAGTGACCCGGCCATGAAGCATGTAGTACTGGGCTACATGGTACCAGTAGCATATGATATGACGTATCTATCTATCTATCTATCTATCTATCTATCTATATATATATATATATATATATACTCCTATAAATTCGTTTTTCAAGCGTGTGTATTGATATTCATATTAAACCCCCTATTTTCTATTTATTTCAAAAGAAAATACAATGGTTATGGAATTGCATTCACTAGCAAAATATCTAGTTAATTTCCATATTCTTTTAAACATTCATATTTATTAATTCCCTATTACTTGCTTCGGTTTTCTTATGGGATAATCATCTTTAATTTACTATTACGTGTAATTATATTCATGCAGATATTCTACATGATTTATACTTGCATATTATTTGCGTAAAATGTTCATAGTAAACACAAAATTGTTTCCATATATATTTATGTATGCGTATATATTTTTGTTTAACAAATTTTGTCCTACTAAACTCCTGCCAGAATTGTTGGTCTACAGATATGAAACTTCATATAGAAGGTATCTGAATCCATGCAAAACTTTATATTTGGGTTTTAGCCCCGAAAAATCGGTGCAAAAGTGTGAAAATAAAAAAAAAGTGAAATTTGCCAGGTGATGGTCGAACGCCGGCATTACGAATGCATAACGTAGGTACTATTGATTCATGTTTTAATGTTTAGCCTTGCCGTAAACATGTTTTCATAGCCCAGTCATTGACGCCAGAGGATAAATAAATCGTAAGCTGAACGTCTTGGTTTCGATTCTAAGTTGTTGCGCATGAGTCTTTTTTTTTAATTCTTTTTAAATCATTACTATATATTGCATCCAATCTATCTATATAGTAAGTTATAAAATATATATGGCGATTAAGCTACACTGAATATTCAGCGTTTCAAACGTGAAAATGTCTGTCTGTCTTTTCTCTGTGGTAGTTAAGGAAGACTATTATACAGAAAGGCATTACTTTACATATTCAAACTTTTCAATATATACATATGCACATAACCTTATGAACAGTACACACGGCCCGAGCAAAGACGGGCGGAACTGCTAGTATATATACAAACATATATGTATATATATATATATATATATATATATATATATTTATATATATACATATATACATATGCACATATATAAACATATATAAATAAAAAACACACATTTTGTGTGTATATATATATATATATATATATATATATATAAATGTGAACATGTCTATCTGTGTGTCTGTACATTTCCCTACGCAATAACTCTGTCAATTTTTAGTTTACAAACTCGAAATTTGATATACAGGATACTGAGATTTGTGAAAATCGATGTGATTGGTTTTCGGCCAGAAATTTGGCTGTTAAGGGGTCAAAGTTTAACGATTTGATCTTTGAGAACTCTACCAAACTTCTCCGACAATTTTGGGTTTAAACACTTGAAATTTTAGATGTAGGTTCCTTGGACATCTATCTAACTTAATAACTTTATTTGATCCCAAAACAATAAACGTTAAGGGATCATGATAGGGGTCAAATTTTAAAAAGTTGAAGTTTTTTGTTGTTTTTTTGCTCAGCATACACTTCCAAACACCCGGGCAATGCCGGGCAGCCATGCTAGTATATCTATAAAAGTGAATGTGTCTTTGTATCTGTCTGTGAATTCGTGTGTCTGTCTGTGTGTGTACATTTCCCTATGCAATATCTCTGTCAATTTAAAGTCTACAGACTCAAAATTTGATATACAGGGTCCTGAGATTTGGGAAAATCTACGTGATCGGTTTTCAGCTATAAATTTGGCGATTAATGGGTCAAAGGTCAATGATTTGACCTCTGAGATACTCTACCAAACTCCGGCGACAATTTTGGGTCTAAACACTTGAAACTTAAAAAATAGGTTCCTTGGACATGGATCTAACTTAATAACGGATTTTGAGCCTAAAACAATAAATTTTAAGGCTCACAGCAGGAGTCAAAATTAAAAAAAAATTGACCGATTTTTTTTTTTTTTTGCTCAACATACACCTCCATATACCCGGGCAACGCCGGGCTTAAATGCTAGTATATATATATATATATATATATATATATATATATATATATATATATATATATATATATATATATATATATATATATATATATACTTCAGAATAAAATTACCCAACAATTAGCTGGTATGGAAACCTGTGATTATAAGCTTTACAAAATATTACTAGCAGTAATATTCTATAAGTATTAACCAATGTAAATAATAATTGCTCGATATGCAAGACAGAGCAAATAAATCAAATGTTAGTTATTGAATGAATTTAAAAAATTTAGGAAGTGAAAAGTTTGAGTTTCATATAAAAGATATTTATTTTTCTAAGTAAGACAAAGAATACATTAAATTTTACCTTCTTATCCTATAGGGTTTCGATGTCTACCAAACCCTATAGAATAAGGAGATAAAATTTAATGTAGTTTTGTCTTACTTAGAAAAATAAAAATCCCTGATGTGAAACTCAACCTTTTCACTGCAATTTTTTTTTTAAATTCATTCAATCACTAAAATTTTATATATCATATATATATATATATATATATATTAAATTCAATTTTCACCCCAAAAAAGGCACTGTGCCACTTTGAAGCAGGGGGCTCCTATCAGGGACTTAATTAGCGGGGTCATTATGAAGGGAGATGAGTAGATGTTTGTTAACATTACACTTGAACTTCTGCATATCAGTGCAGTTGGGAAAGCAAAATCCCGGAAGGGAGTTCAAAGACCCGTAGTTCTGGGGAAGAAACTATTGGAGTAAAAGGCTTCCTTGCACCTAGGGATCTCTACTGTAAAGGGATGAGACTTAGTAGCTTGTCGGGTTTGTCGGGGGTAGTTACGTCGGGGAGGTACAAGTGTTTGCAGTTCGTCAGAGCATTCACCATTAAAGTATTTGTAGAACAGGCAGACGGATGCAACATCTCGCCGATGGGACAGAGGCTGAAGCCTAGATGACAGTTCAGGACCTATCAGGTTGGCGACTCTCTTTTGAACCCTGTCCAGGAGCGAGAGCCAGCAGCAGATACACCATCCCAGATGTGACAACAGTACTTCATACATGGACGAATGGTGGCCTTATAGAGGTATAGGATACTGTCAGGCGTAAGTAGTTTTCTAGCACGGTAGAGGGAGCCAACCTTCTTTGCAGCAGCCTTGGCAATGCTCTCAATGTATCTATTCCAGTTCATATTCCCTGTAAACCTTAGGCCGAGGAGTTTAAAAGAAGTATTTTCAGGCAATGTGTTCTTAGTCATTGCTATTGGTGGTAGAGAAGGTTTCTTGTAGTTATTGAAGGAAACTAGCTTAGTCTTAGCAGCATTGAATGTAACCATCCATTTTTGTCCCCATTCCACTACAGATTGGAGGTCATCCTCTAGTGTTTCTGCCATTTCCTTGGATATGTGTTCATTTGTTTTCCCCTCATAACTGTTATAGAGAGTGGTGTCATCGGCAAATATACCCATCTCCGAAACAATTTATCAGGGAGGTCATTTATGAATATCAGGAATAATAGAGGTCTAAGGATAGACCCCTGAGGTACTCCCGCATTTATGTCATATTGTTTAGATGTACGACCGTCGAGGACAACTTTGATTTTTCTATTACTTAAGTAGGATTTAATTACATTATGAATTCTTCCAGTGATTCCATATGATCTAATTTTGCTTAGAAGTCCACCGTGCCATTACCGGTCAAAAGCCTCATATATATATATATATATATATATATATATATATATATATATATATATATATATATATATATATATCCGTGAAGTAAATAAGGGGTTCCGCTTAAAGTTTCGTCCAAATTCGTGAGTTCTACAGAAGCATTCTCGAGTTCGACAAGAACACCTGAATAAGGTATGATGTTAAATTCAAGATAAGAACAGTTGTCCAATATATCAAGATAATATGAATCACAATTATCATCGATAAAATTTAAGAAACGTCACACACATATGTATACGTACATACATACATATACACATGTGCATACATATACACGCACACACATATATATACACACATACATATATATACACACGTATACACACATACATACACACACATATATATACACACACGCTTAAATATATACACACACATACAGATATACGTATGCACACAGATATATATATATATATATATATATATATATATATATATACTAGCTGTACCCGGCCACGCGTTGCTGTGGCTCAGTTTGTTAAAATGGAACACATGTGAAAGTAGAGAAAAGTTTGATTCTTTTTTTCAAGAGAATGTACAAATTATTTTTTTAACAGATGTTAAGAAAATAAACAGAAAAATACTTCCATCATTAATTATGCAAAAAAATAAATAAAGTGTTGATTTAGTGTTTACATATGCTTATAAATTACGATAAAACTTGCTGAGTATGCACTGTTTTACGGTTGTTGTAAAAATGGAACGGAAACTTAAATTTCGCTTCGTTTTAATCTTTCTTAATTTTTTAATTGTACCCCCCAAACGAATATAATCAAAACAGTAACATTCAACAATTGTACTTTATGTATATAAAACACAAAATATTTATTTTAAAAAAATTTTTAAAAAAAAGTTAATAAATAATTCCATTTTTAAACGAAAAAGTCAGTTTACCTAACTTACTGTATTAATGCTATTTTTTAAGAAAAAAAAAAAAGGTAAATATTCAGATACGCTACTACAGAACACTGACCACTCTAATTTGTTTTTTTATAGGTAATTGAGGTCGCTGACAACGAATCTGACAGTCAAACTTGGGGCAAATTTACCGTTTACATGATATTTACCCCTGAACCCACGAACTTCTTTCACCCATTTTGCAGCTTCCGTTTATGCTACGCGTATGCACGCTGTAGCATAAACGACGGCTTCACCAAGCAAACTACGTTGGGGGAGGGGATTTTTTTTCCAGGACATAGAATTTTCTAATTTTCAAAAATACATTATAGCGCTTTTTGGGCGGAAAATTAAAAATTATCTGAAAAAGAAATAAAATAAGAAAAGGAAAGCACACCAAGTTGGAGTGGGGGGGGGTAATTTATCTGTTTTTTTTTTTGTTTTTTTTACCTGGAACATCGAATTTTCAAATTTTCCGTAAGTAACGCACCGACATTTACCAATTAGAACACCATTTAACATTTTCCGAAGATTTTACTTTGTACATTGGGGGCGCGAGCGGGGGGGGGGAGTTTTGATGTTCTGTAGTAGCTATCTGGATATTTACCAAAAAAAAATATTTAGGTTTGGCTATAAAGTTTAGAAACTCATTTCACCCTAAATAATTTAGGTGACTGAAATAGGAATCTAATTGAATCTTTAATTTCCTGAATAGTATGCTAGAATTTATTTTTCTTCGAGTTATATCGAATACATTAATACGGACTTTAGGGGCTTTTTTTCGTAATGTTACTGTAAAAATTAGTTTTTATTGTTACAAATTACGATGCTTTAAAAAAAGCAAAAATAAATTTTTGCGTTTTTTTATTTACTACTGAAAACCATAACTTTAGTAAAGGTATTTTTTGTTTAAACAAAATAAAACATTTTCACTAAGAGTTAAGTAAAAATAATTAGTTCATTATATTCTGCAATCATTATTTGAAAAATACTGCAATTTTCATTAAAATTCGTTAATTTCCTGATTTTTGGTGAATTTTTAAGTAAAGGGAGGAGTCAAAATGTGTATACACTTTGAGCGTCGGCATTCATTTTGCGACCACGTGTGGTTAATTTAAATTAAAGTTCAATCACATGGTTACATTATCAATAATCATGTAATTAAACCCATTGAAAAGTTACCGATATTGTAAACACATTCTGTTTACATTAAGCCTGTGGTGTTTTTTTAGTGATGCAATGTTATCAACTGAGATTTAAAAAAAAACCGCGAGATCAGGAGAAAGAAATGTCCAGAAAATCGCTAGATTTTTAACTTATCGTCTGAAATTTTCAAAAATCGCTAATTCCCCCCCCAAAAAAACTCCATAATGTTCCGTGTTTTCTCACTATGGGTTTGTATTACTGTACACATAGATTCGAAAAAGTTGTCAAAAAACAAATATATAACAAATAAATGTTATCAAAGGCAAGATAAGTTACTTTTCTACCTAACTGGATATATTTCGTGTTTTTATTCAATGTAACATGTTTATTCAGCTCGAAAACCTTACAGTGTTTACCGATGTATTGGAACATTCAAGATGGAGTCTGATTCTCTCTTTAACACGGTAAGTTTGGGAAAAGATGTTATAAATAAAAAAAAACGGATAAAATACTGTTAAAAACTCGCTCAATACATGTTACTGTGACATAGGTTGACATATATTCGGCGGGTTTTTAATAGTATTTTGTATAGTTTTTTTATTTATAACACCTTTTTTCCAAACTTACGGTGTTAAAGAGGGTGTGAGACGCCATCTTGAATTTTCAAATACATCGGTAAACACTGTATGTTTTTCAAGCTGAATAAATATGTTACATTGAATAAAAACACGAAAAATATATCCAGTTTGGCAGAAAAGTAACTTATCTTGCTTTGATAACATTTATTTGTTATATATTTGTTTTTTGACAACTTTTTCGAATCTGTGTGTACAGTAATACAAACCCCTTCGGAGGTTGGAATGCCCCCCCCACCTAAAATGTACTTGGAGAAATCGATTTTATAGTGAGATTTAAGAATGGTTAGTCGAAAAAAAGGTGAAAAACAAAAAAAAAATCAATAAATAATTGTTACCAAAGGCAATAAATGCTACTTTTTTTTTACTTACATGAATGAGTTTATTTTATGTGTTAAAGTATTTTCAATCGCTTTTTCGGATTTTCTTTATTTTTGTATAATCTAATGCGGGTGTGTGGGTGTCAAATATCTCCAGATTTTCTAGAATTCCCCGCTAGATTGCAAACGAAATCTCCAGATCTAGCAGGAAAACCGCTAAATTGTAACACTGGTCACGTGACAGGAAGCGGTAATAAATAATTGTCCCTAAATAAAAAAATGGCCTCTCGGTACAAAGAAAAACACCTATTTATCATAGAAAAATTAAGTATAATGTTATAATTAAAAAGAAATATATAAAAACACACATGGATATAGTAAACATATTATACCAAAACGTGGGAGCCATCCGTCCAGTGGTTTTTTAGATAATTAATTCCGAACGAACCAACAGTTACATTTATATATATATATATATATATATATATATATATATATATATATATATATATATATATATATATATATATATATAGCATAATCACGTTGACACACTGGTTCTCGTCATATCCCCGAACTTAAGCATTGTTGAGATGAGTAATAACGATAATAGCGATAGTTACATTAGGAGCAAAATAATTGTGCAATTAGAGATTTAATATTGAAACTGTTTGTGAGTGGGAGGACTAAATTGATCTCTCTAGTATAGGAGGAGTATAGTTTTAATTTATAATGGAGGTATGCATAGAGTATATCTGCCATGGTGGGTTTGATATGCGTAATTAAACTCTCGGGGAAAAGATAGTGTAACTGAATTGAGAGAAGATGATTATTTAATCATATGTATTAATGCGCAACAGCTATGAAAGGAGTTAACCTGTGTTGTGAGGGAACTCCCTCTGAATAGAGTCAACCATTGCCTATGTATGCCGAAATTCTTGTTGATCCCACATGGCGCTCTAGTTCCAGAGTTAACTTCGCTTGCTCGGTGGAATGCTTCTTTTCATTCTTTGTTTGTCTTTTAATTATACACGTTTTGTCTTACACTGTTGTTCTGTTTTGATTGTGCCTAATTCAAAACTATAACACTGTCGACAGAAGGATTCGAGAAAAGCACTCACGCTGAAACCCTATTGCCTTATCAGTCCAGCACCAATAAACCAGTGTTCTCATAACACTGGCGACGGAAGGATTCGAAAACTCATGAAATGAAAAGGGACTGAAAAAAAAACAGTGTTTCCATAACACTGGCAATGCGAGTATTCGTGGAAGAATTTTTTCTCTCGCAGTTACCCCAACGAAAACAAAATAACAACAACTCTGTTAATTAACTTTTATAAAAACTGGGTAAAACCCAATTTTCCGGAAAAAAATTTCAGAACCAAATAAGCACGAGACGAAAAACTGTAAGTAAATATATTTACAAAAAAAAAAAAAAACGAAATAAATTGTGTTAGTCCATCATACCGGAAAAGATCTAAAAGAACAGAAATAAGATTAAATTCTTAATCTTATTATTGTGTTAAATGTTTATAAAATTCGTCGCTGTTTTTCTCTCTGCATGACTAAAAAGAAAAAAATATTCATTCTGGTGCCCTTCTCCGCCTGAAAAAATATGCATAATTCTTTTAGACTCTTAATTGTTCTTTTTGACTTTTCTAAGGAATTTAATAGCTCTGTTTCCTATTTTGTTCAGAGAAAACATCTTAAAATTTGTATGTGCAACGAATATTTTATTTTGGAACATTTTTCCAAACTGTTTCAAATAATGTGAAAATAATCATTATTTTCCGCCTTGCATTTGGAAAAAAACGGGCGAACTACAAAATTCTGTTTCCTGACGGATTAGATAAAAAGATTAAATCTGTACTTTTTTTCTCTCTGAACTAACCAACCAGACAAGATGGAGGAGCTACGGTCAGCTTTGACTCCGTTAACGAAACTGCAAATTGAACAAAAAGGTGCAAAGAAAACTTATTGGAGTGGGAAGAAAAACTGGAAATGATGGCACACCATTAACAAAAGTTAAAGGAGAAACAAGTCGAATTACAGAAAAAAATGGTCCGAACAATCAATGGAAAATCAAAAACAATCGTCCGAGCAACTAATGTATCATCAAAAACTATCATTGGAGTTCCAACAACGGACAGAGGATCTACTGACACAAATGTGTAAGAGTAACGCGCACACAGGAAAAGATTCAGCTTTTCCCCAAAATACGATATGGCCCGAAATAGATAATTTCAAGTCAAAAGAAAGATGAAAAACCATTCGCAGCTTATTTCAGGCGACATGAAAACTTTTTCAATATCGATTGTGGTAACTGGTCTGACCAGAAGAAGACCCGACTATTACTACGTAAACTTCAAGCGAATGAAAATGACAAATTTGTGGACTTCATTTTGCCACGGAAAACTGCTGCGTTATCGTTCAACTAGACGGTAAATTTGCTAACAGAAATATTTTCTCCCAGAACGTCTCTTTACCATAAGAGATCGAAATGCTTAAACGTGACTAAAGACGATAGCTGCTATGTAGTCAACAAACATTACGATGATTTAAAGTCGTTGGAATTAACAGCAGACAATTTTAAATGCCCCGTTTTTCACGAGGTTTAACCTCAGGAAAACATGCGGAAATTAGGCACAGAGTTCTAAGAAAGTTAAAAAACGAACCGAACTTGACACTGCAAAAATTAACTGAGAATTGTTAACAAGTGGCATCGCAAATATAAAAAAGATAATAACCCAGAAAAAACCGTCGACCTACAATACAAGACGGTACACACAAAATTACCCCCAAAAGTCTGAAAAACCTAAAGCACCGAGCCCTTGTCTTAGATGTGGTGGTAAACACTGGGTAAAGCATTGCCCATACTTAACAAAATAATGTCTTATATGTAATAAAATGGGACATAAAATATCTCACTGTAGGAACAATTAGAACAAAAGCTGAGTGCGCTAAATCATAACCCGAGACGACTTAGAAGGAAACCTAAAAAAATTCGTAACGGTCAAAATTCTCGGCATTGGTATTAAATTTGAGTTGGACAATGGATAGGACCTTACAATACTAAACTTCAAAACGTGAAAAGAAATCCCGAAAACCTACTAAGTACCCATAGAACAGCAAAAGCCGTTAACAGGACTAAAATTAATTTTATGCGTGAATTAATCACCAACACCATCTTGTTGGGCAAAACTAAAAGCTCAACGTATATGTATTAAAAAGTAGTGAACACCTGTTCGGCTTTAATTGGATGAATGAGTTTAACCTCTGGGACTTATGTAAAAAATAGAAGCCTGCTCAGAGTAAACTAAGAACCTATTAACTAGTTTTAGGGAAGACTTGCCTTGGGAGATGTACAAAAATGGCCGTAGATTTCCAGATGAAACTGCACACACAACCGGTTTTAAACAGAAAAAAAACGCAACGTCCCTTTGGCATCCCTGATTGAGAAACACCGGTATATTCTTTAAAATTGAATACAGTGAGTGGGCTGCGCCAGCAGTTTAAGTAAAAAAAAGACCGAGGAAATCCACGTTTGCGTCGACATCTCAACCGGGCTCAACGTGTCGTTAGAAGACTTCCACTATCCGTTATCCAGCCCTGAAGGAATGTTAACAAAATTAAATGGCGGTATTTTTTTCTAAGATCGACCAGAGCTTATTTACGAATTCCTGTAAACGACAAAAGCGCTAACCTCTTCTG
>NC_136492.1:111791190-111863690 GCF_053919585.1 Euprymna scolopes | reverse complement strand
TGTTTCATTGTATCACAGATAATAACTGTGCCTGGACTAGCACCATTCCCTAGCTGAATATTGAACTTATAATCATCGCATTAATAGTAGGCAGATTTATCCATCAACTCAAGGGATCGGTGCTCGCAAATGACCTCAACAGTTGTTTATTTTTATAAACACTCACTCACCGCTTTTAAAGTGCTCGAGTTGCTTGTTTATTTATAAACTAATAAACACCAATTAAGTAGCGTGTGGGAATCCCTTATGTATGTACATCTATATACATTTATATACATACATATATATACATACATATATATATACACGTATATATATGTATGTGTATATATAATCACGTACAAAAATATATATACATGAACTACAAATATAATCTCCGAAGGTTATATATATATATATATATATATATATATATATAAACTACAAATATAATCTATATACATGAACTACATATATAATATGTATAAATGAACTACAAATATAATCTCCACAGGTTATATATATGAATAAATAAATATATATATATATATATATATATATATATATATATATATATGTATATATATATATATAAGGAGTTATATTTAAAATGTATTCTTTGTCTTACATAGAATAATAAAAAGCTTTTGATTTGAAATTCAAACATTTCACGTCATAAATGTTTAAATTCATTGAATAACTAAAATTTATATATATATATATATATATATATATATATATATATATATATATATATATAACTACTTCATTTACTCACACAAATTTAATATACGAAAGTATAGATTTCTGCGTAAACTTTAAGTATTTACTTCAAAAGTGCTCAATACGTAGGTAGAGCTAGTTAGTAATTTATAAAATATATATGGCGATTAAGCTACACTGAATATTCTGCGTTTTATCCACTGTAGGATTCGTCAGGCTTATGCGCCTAAGCCTGACGAATCCTACAGTGGATGAAACGCAGAATATTCAGTGTAGCTTAATCGCCATATATATTTTATAAATTACTATATATATATATATATATATATATATATATATATATATATATATATATATATATATATATATATTGGGGTCCATCTCTCATTCTTCATACTATACTGATAATTTTGCTGTTGTGCATTGCCTATATCTATATTTAATTTACTTGCTTCAACATTCTTTCTAATTTTTTCCTGTATTTCAGTCTCGTTTCCCCCCCCCGTTTTCTTTTCTCTCTTTCTTTTTCTACCTCCTTCTCTCCATCTTTCCCGCTCTCTTTCTCTTGCTTTTTTCCTTTCATCTATTTTAGTTTATCGTTTTCTATTGCTGAACTAAACTTTGCTGATCTTCACGTCTTTATCCCCGATCTAAAAAGCTTGTAAATAAGGTTAATGCATTGCTTAAAAGGGGTTGGTCACCCCAAATACGCGGCGCCCCTTAATGATTCATGCGACTAAACTAACCCCCAATACCTGCCACCTCCACTCTCTTCCGCTCAATTCATCGCCAATGCCCAATTGTCCGAAAATCACATTTAACTTTTTTCTTCAAACAAAACATGACTGAAAGTCAAAATGAAAACAAGTGGATGAGACTTTGTATCGATTCATTTTGGACTTGCACTTGAAATTGTATTTTTTTTATATATGCTCTTCTTATTGGTCAACTTTACGGCGATTTATTATTATTATTATTATTATTATTATTATTATTATTATTATTATTATTATTATTATTAATCTTTTTATTATTGCTTTTTATTGATATTGTTTATTGTTTCTCAATCGCTAGGAACTATCACATGGGTAATTTACAACGACAGTCCAAGACCGCGAGTGACAACAAGTCCAATACTTTCTGCTTCTATCTATAATATTCACAATGTCCTTGCATTATCGCAACAGTTCCTTACCCTTTATTTACTTTATTCGTCGCTTATAATTACTGTTGTTTTGTTTTAATTTAGAATTGCCGTGACAATAATTCCGTCCGACGTTTCTAGTACTTTTCGTGCTCTGCTAGAAGATGTCTAAACGGTTCTCTCCCTTTTCTGTTCCCATCCTCCTAGGCTCTTCACGATCATTTTCCGTGCTACTAACCGAAACTGGTGGCACCAATTCGTTATTCTCGTGCCATTTCTTTCTTTATAATAGTCCGCCTTTAGTTGCGCTTACAGGTGTTTTCCTCCATTTACATGAATATAGTCTACCGTATGTATTTATGCAAGCTGGTTTCTGCACTCAATCTTTTATTTCTTATTTTTTAGTATTTAAAATGTTTTCAGTAGTGTTATTTCACAATTTATTTGTTTAAAGAACGTCCTGGATATGACCTTAAACTATATCCAGTGGTGTGGTTCCAGCTTACGGGCTTTGGGGAGTGTGGAGCCACCCTTTAATTGCCATTGCTCGCAGGTCCATTCTGACCCGAAGTGCTAGTACCTGTTAGGGTTCCAACTATGGGTTAAATAGAAACCGATTGAAAAAAAAAAAACAAATATATTCTATTTAAAAAAATTTCTTCAAAATAACTGGATGCGGCATTAAATAACCTGAAAAGGGTTCATATGCCGTAAAACAAAAACCACCAACCTTATTTTAAAAAAACGGTTTTAGCTTCTCCATTGTTTTTATTGCGACTTTCTTCATATTAGAAAGGTTCTAGCGAGCTATGCTATGACGGCGAAATCTATTATTTGACATGTGTCTCTTCTTGTCGACTATTAGTACATCTATTCTAATATTTTAAGTTGGGTTTGTCGAGTTGTATTTTCAGATCTCATAGGATCCATTTTACAATAGTGTCTCCATATTTACCTCTATCGATGGTTTATATGTTAAAAGTGCGCAGTCCTTCATGGTTTCCAGTCGACCATCTTTTTCTATTTTCTATTTTTATTTCACGCTTCTAATTCTTAATATGGTTTTACGAACGATAGCGGGCTAGCTAAAATATTAGCAGCAGTAGCCGTTAAAGAACGTATGCAAATTAGCAAGTGTGGGCGAGCTTGTGTCACAAGAAAAGCAGAGAAAAAAGACAGAATGTGGTTTAGCGGAAAAGCTAAGTCCAACCGGGTAAGATAACGTGTGAACACGAAGGCGTGGAAGCGCTGGCCAAGCCGGCACAAGGTGACAAGGAGACCTTTAAAAAGCACATGTGTGTGCGAAAAGACTTTGGAAATATAATGAAATGCATTGTTTTGGAAGAACCACGAATAAGGTCATTTCATTTGAACTAACAAAGAGTGCTCAATCGGATTCATATTTCCTTCATTTGTTGGTTTGTTCCTGCAATGATACCCACATAACAGGTATTCTTGCTGTCTATATCAGTTTCAAGATATGGCGTTCATGAAAAAATATATATTCGTGATTTCTACTTATATAAAAAAGGCATTTCTTTTTTGTGTGTCTATGTGCGAGTTCGTCCCCTATGGACTCTGAAACTGCTGTATCCACTTCTTTAATTTAACACAGATGTACATTATATGTCTCGTATTGTTGTTACATATTTTTTGTATTGGAATGCCTGCGTACATCAAGTCTGTTGCCAAGGTCGCTGGAAAGATGGTGGGATCCTTCTACCGCCCCAGAAGATAACTCACTGCTGATGCAATTCTCTATCTGTATAAAAGCCAAGTATGTCCAAGGATGGAATACTGCTGCCATATCTGGGCAGGAGCTGCTAAAAACAGCCTATCCTGCCTTGACAGAGTACAAAATAGACTTCGTGGCTTAGTGGGGGATGCCCTTTTCTCTACCCTGCAACCTCTCTCCCACATAAGAGACGTTGCGAGCCTATCCTTGTTTTATCGTTATTTCCATGACAGGTGCTCGTCTGAACTCCAATCTCTGATCCCCCCTCGCCAATCTTTCACGAAAAACACCCGTCTAGCTGAATCCACTGTGAAAAATTTCCCCACTCTTTATCTGTGCCTAAATCAAAACGTGGATTCCATGAACAAAGCTTCTTTCTTAGAACTGAACGCCTGTGGAACTCTGTTCCGTCTGCCTGCTTCCCACCTGACTACAACCTGGATGTCTTCAAGTCCAACGTTAACAAATTCCTAATGAACCGCCCCCTTAAGTAAACACTTCATCAAATCTCCACACTAACGTACTGTACTTGCAATAACCCTTATCCCTGAGTGGCTTCCGGGCCTTGATGAGTGGTGACCACCATGTAAAAAAAAAAAGATAAGTATCGAAAATCGATAATCAAAAATGTGATTAAAGAAGAAACAGCTCGATTTTGATCAGTTACTACCTTCATAAAGCCAAACATCAAAGTGCCTATGTGACGTTTTATAACTCCACGAGCAGAGGGGCCAGCGTATGAAGTTAGTAGTTTCTTTTATAGGACATGGGTGAGTTTGAAATAGATGTTTCTTTTTGAAGCATAATTTAAACATGATTCTTGACCTTTGCATTTTAAATTTTATTTAAACCATTTTATAAAATAATTTTAGAAAATTAACAGTGGACTCTCTACAGTGCAATGTATACTAAGTCACTGCGGAGACAGATGTAAATATTCTTTCAGATGCATCACGACTTGAGCAGGCAATCGATCCATTTTATTCGGAAAATGGTCGATTCGTCGATTTTGATGACAATAAATGAATTAGAAGTGTGGAAAAACTTATTGATCCTAATAAAATCTAGGGCAAGGTAGGGCCACAGTGTAAGTTGAATCATGTATATTCTTTGCGGATTGGGCTCTGCCATGTTAAAAAGTAGGGTGGCCAGCAGGTATACACTAAAAAATACACTTGTGGTCGTATATAACACCGCTATTCTAAATATTGCGTGACCGAATACGTTTTTATACACAGGCATTTATATATATATACCACTATATTTATATATACACCCGCTATATTTATATATACACCCACTATATTTATATATACACCCGCTATCTTTATATATACACCCGCTATATTTATATATACACCAGCTATATTTATATATATACCGGCTATATTTATATATACACCCGCTATATTTATATATATACACCCGCTATATTTATATATATATATACCCGTTATATTTATATATATATATATACCCGCTATATTTATATATACACACGCTATATTTATTTATACACCCGCTATATTTATATATACACTCGCTATATTTATATATATATATATATACCCGCTATATTTATATATACACCCGCTATATTTATATATACACCCGCTATATAAAACATATACTTTGACTGCTATGACTTGTTCGCAACAAGGATACGATTTGAACCAGAGGTTAAATGACTATAAATACTTTATAGTGATCGTGGAACCGATATGCTAGGGAATGCATGAAGTGTCTAAGAGTTGTGACACCAACGGAAGGAAAAAAAGTCAGAAGAACCATCAGACAAGACGTCGTTTAATTGTGTGTTGAGGCGAAACATAAGCCTCTGATTGACAATGGCCAAAGTTTGACTGCTGGGATAGCCGACATTAACTGTGAGGTAGTAGGACTTACACCCAGCGAAAATACTGAAAGAAAGATCCTGATCTAAATAAAATAAGGAAACAGTAAGTGGACAATATTTGACCAAAAATAAATATTATAGGGATAAAGTTTGACATTTCCTTAGCTCGGGAGTGTGGAAAAATATTGGGATTGTTTTTTTTTATGAACGGTGGGGTGCTGCAGATTAGACCCCTACGAATAAAGAGACTCAGATACGCTTATTACTAAATGGAAAACAAGTTGATTTTCTAACAAGAAAATAATGGTAAATATTTTCTTGGCAGAAAAAGGAATATTAAAAAACAAATTATGAAATAAATAACATATTGGAATTTAAAGTGGACAGGATATGGTTAAGATATTTATAAAAAGCAAAGGTTATTGTAAACAAAGTATTTCGAAATTTCGTTTAAGCAAGGAAGGTTAGAATATTTGCAAGTTTAATTTTGTACTAAAATAGTAACGATAACAAAGGCTTGACCTATCACGTAAATATGAACCATGTTTGTTATATCTACAAGATAGTTCCAGACTCAGAGAAAAGTTTCGAGTTACTGGAGAGGTTATCTCGTAAAAGGTAGTCCCTTGCGTGCCGAATGCTTAAAAGAATAAATTTGGTAAAGATGAGAGAAATCTAGAGAAGCTGTCGTTCCGGAACATCATGGAAATAAATCTGCAGTGATTATAACCAGAATTAGTGTCTGAGATCCTTCGCATGCAACAATATCTTATTTTGCAGAACCTACAACCAGAAGAAAAGGGGCGATAAAGGAAACCATTCTCCTTTTGTCTGTTCGACACTCAGACAAGGATATGATTATGGAATCTGTTGTATGAGTACATGTCACCCCCACACACATCATTCTGGCATTATTGACTGTTTTCTTATGTTAATTATACATGCATATACACGAAATGGCAATAAAACATTTAGGCATACATTTAAGAGTCCTGACTATATGCACATTTAGCAGAAACGAATTTAACGCATTATATATTTAAATGTCAGTTTCGTCATGTTTGTTTTATATTAATTTTATAAATTTAATTTGTTATCCTGGGGTTTAGGGATACAACTTTTGGCCTTTTCATCTGATGAGTTGCACTTGTAGAAATAAAAAAATCTATAATACTATTGTATTTTGGCTATCTAACTCTTGAGGAAATAGTTCACCAAGAGATGTATCTTTTAATGAATAAATATATGGTTACTTAAATCCAACTTTCTTTTATTTTCTGTTATTTCCACGATGGATATGAAAGCAATCAAATTGAACTGTTGGTCCATGTATCGCAAATGATGACAAGTACTTTGGAAAATTGCATAACATTGTCCGCGGACCAACGCACATCAGTCGCAAAAGAAACCAAGACAAAGAATAGGAAATAACTCTAACTTGTTCTTTGTAGCAACAACATTTATTTCCTCACTGGTACAGACGTGACGTCACGCATGAGATCTACAATGCTTTCAATTTGTTCCAAACTGAAGTATACATTAGTATAAAATATACTTGTATTACGTCCGCTATACAGAAAGGTTTATATTTCATTCCTGAGATAAAAGTCAGTGTAATTTCCCATGATTTTTCCAGGAAATTAAACAGAATAGTATCGTGTAGCTTATTTAAAATGAGTATATTTTTATATTAAAAGTAAGCTCTACTCACTGAACAATGTTGAAGTGAATATTGAATACATTTTATAGAAATATATTACGTTTAACCAACTTGGTACCCCCACATGAGGAGCGGCATACATATTGTTTTTAAAATATAATTATCCACTGACATTATATATTATATATTATATTATATTTTAAAAACAATATGTATGCTGCTCCCCATGTGTGGATACCAAGTTGGTTAAAGGGAAAATTATTCCCAACTCGCATTAAGGTAAAAATGTACTTTCATAAATAACTAAATTCATTCAAAAACGTATTGCAAAAACAAAAACAAATAACATCTAAATAAATCGCGATACGTCCAGACAGTCGAGTGGGATGCGCGGATAAAGGGTTTAGGCTCATTACCGCAGGGTCCCGATTTCGAATCTCGCTAGATTCAGCCACTCTGATGAGTTGTAGACAAAGAAACACGTGTCAGTGGACAATTATATTTTAAAAACAATATGCCGCTCCCCATGTGTGGGTATCAAGTTGATTAACGGGAAAATTATCCCCAACTCTCATTTAGGTAAAAATGCACTTTCGTAAATAATTGAATGCATTCAAAAACGTCTCATAAAAACAAATAATATATATATATATATATATATATATATATATATATATATATATATATATATATATATATATATATATATATATATATCTTAATGTGTAAGAGGAAAAGAGAAAGTTCAATTCCACAAAAGGAAACTTATCTGGATAATGCCAAACTCAACAATTATTATTGGATCTTATACAATAGGACAACTAGGGTATGAAATGAAGACACAAAACTATATATTGGTAGATATAGAATGGATCATTTATTTAATAATGGAATACAGCCAAATTCGGGGGATAGAAGGGACTCTTTATGCCAGGGCATTTCGAAGCCTAATGCTTCTCATCAGAAGAGTAGAGAAGGTGCTAGGTAGCATGTGGAAGATGCGGCGTCTAGTGCAGGGTTCTTTAGGGACTAAAAAGATTAAGAGGAATTATAGACTGTTGGGGGAGGCTTTATTGAATTCTAAATAAATAAGTAGAAGCTTGTTATATATAGTATGATATATAAGAATGGGTATAGTCTTTAACATAGTGTTGAGATTAAGGGGTATATATATATATATATATATTAGGGTTAAATTGGGGGTGCATTGTTGCTGCGTGGAAAATTATTTTAACGGTTTGTGTCGTGTCTTTTTTTTACACAGTGATCACCACTTATCAAGGCCCGGAAGCCACTCAGGGATAAGGGTTATTGCAAGTACAGTACGTTAGTGTGGAGATTTGATGAAGTGTTTACTTAAGGGGGCGGTTCATTAGGAATTTGTTAACATTGGACTTGAAGACATCCAAGTTGTAGTCCGGTGGGAAGCAGGCAGACGGAACAGAGTTCCACAGGCGTGCAGTTCTAAGAAAGAAGCTTTGTTCATGGAATCCGCGTTTTGATTTAGGCACAGATATAGATTGGGGGAAATTTTTCACAGTGGATTCAGCTAGACGGGTGTTTTTCGTGAAAAATTGGAGAGGGGGGACCAGAGAGTGGAGTTCAGACGATCATCTGCCATGGAAATAACGATAAAACAAGGATAGGCTCGCAACGTCTCTTCTGTAGGAGAGAGGTTGCAGGGTAGAGAAAAGGGCATCCCCCACTAAGCCACGAAGTCTATTTTGTACTCTGTCAAGGCAGGATAGGCTGTTTTTAGCAGCTCCTGCCCAGATATGGCAGAAGTATTCCATCCTTGGACGTACTTGGCTTTTATATAGATAGAGAATTGCATCAGTAGTGATATATCTTCTGGAGCGGTAGAAGGATCCCACCATCTTTCCAGCGACCTTGGCAACATACTTGATGTACGTGTTCCATTTCAGATCAGGAGTAAAGGTCAAACCCAGAAGCTTGTCAAAACACGGGGCCTCACCCAGACGAGAGCCATCCACCACAATTGATGCCAGATGGGGATCAGAGCGTTGATGATGTAAGGATAGAAGTTTGGTTTTGGATGCATTAAAGGTAACCAGCCACATCTTCCCCCACTGAACCACGCGCTCGAGATCAGAGGAGAGAGAATCAGAGAGAACTTTGTCATTTACAGCCTTTGATGCCTTGCCGTAGATGGTCGTGTCATCAGCATAGATGTCAACGAATGATTTAAGTATGTGTTTAGGGAGGTCATTGATGTAGATCAGGAAGAAAGTTGGGCCCAGGATTGACCTCTGAGGGACTCCAGCATTTATATTGCAGGCCTCCGATTTTTGTCCATCTACCACTACTCTTATGAGCCTATCAGAGAGAAATGATTTAATGATTGAGAAAACATTTCCAGTTATACCGTAGCTGGAAATCTTGTGAAGTAGACCCTTATGCCATACCTTGTCGAAGGCCTCTGATATGTCAAGAGCAATTGCCCTAGAAAGGAAGCCTTTGTCAAGAGATTCACTAATCCTGTGGGATATAACCGTCAGCACATCTGCGGTAGATCTTGCAGAGCGGAAACCATATTGTGTGTCACTAAGAAGGTTATTCCTGCTGAGGTGGTTGACTATTTCTCTATTTAATATGGATTCCAGCAACTTACTCATAACACACATGACACTTATTGGCCTGTACTGAGAGGGAGATGACTTATCACCTGAATTCTTAAATACAGGGCAAACTGATGAGGTCTTCCAGGGAGTCGGAAAGCACTTTTCCTTAAGGCAGCGCTTAAATAGTTTCGTAAGTATGGGAGCAAGTTCTGGTTGAAGCTTTTTTAACACTATAATTGGGATGCCATCAGGGCCAGTTGCTTTACTGGAATCTAGGTTCTTGATTAACTTGGCGACCTCATGCACGGATATTTGTATGTTACCTAGCTTGTTCTGTGTTATAGGAGGAAATATGGGAAGTTGATGGCCTTCGTCGCATAGGGTAGAATTAGCTGCAAAATTCTTTGCAAATAGTTTGGCCTTGTCTGACGCTGACGCTGACGAGATGACCTCTGGTCCATTGATAATGGTTGGGATAGAACGCACACTTCTGTTCAGGATCCTATTTGTCTATTTTCTATGGAGTAGTAATTTTGCTGGCGCCACCTAAACGGCAAATAGCGGCTAGAAAATCGCTTATAATTTGGAGGGGGTTATGCAAGGTTGTAAAACTGAAAGATAATATGCGGCAATATATTTATAAGTTTCTTCTAATGTTATAGGGAGTATGATTATAAGGGGGCGGTCGGAGATTAGGATGACAATGACTATGAGTGCGTTTAAGTTGATGCAAACGGTTAAGGATACATATAGATGGCAAAGTGGAGGAGTAAGGAAACCATTACTACTTATGAGAGTGTAAAAATATGCCAAATAATAGTAGGGTAATTATAATAGTACGAAAGATAATAATAATGGAAATTATAATAATAGTAGTAATAATAAAGATGAAAATAAAATAGAAGTAAAATTAAAGATAAAAATAAAGATAAAGACATAATTAAAGATAAACATTAAAAATAAACATTAAAGATAATATTACCAAAAGTTGTGATAAAAGTAAATTCAATAATGTTAATAACAGTGAAAATGAAGATAATGGTAGCGGCTATGGTATCAATGACAGGGATAATAATAATAATAATAATAATAATAATATATATATATATATATATATATATATATATATATATATATATATATACGTTTTATTTTTTATTACCGTATCTTTCTGTTAAGTTACATTATTGTTTCAGTTACCCGGCCGTTTTTCTTTTGGTCGTCTGTAGCTTCCTCAGACTTTTACAAACGCATATTTGCTCTACAACAGTATTGAGCACTTTCTTCAGTTTTTATTAATTACCATTTCCCCTAAATATATATGCATATATATATATATATATATATATATATATATATATATATATATATATATATATATATATATGAATAAATTATTAATAAAACATGTTAAAAGACATCTTGAAAAAGAGTTAAAAACATATGTAATTTTAAAAAAGGAAGCACAAGATAAGTGGATAGGACTATCCACTTATCTTGTGCTTCCTTTTTAAAATTAAATATGTTTTTAACTCTTTTTCAAGATGTCTTTTAATATGTTTTATTAATCCTTTGTTCATATTATAAGATCTATTTCCTTTTCCGTTTTATTGAGCTTTTACATCTGGTTGAGATTACTTTACTTGTAAATATTTACTCTTTAATATTTATAATATATTTTAAGTTTACCATTTTGATTAACTTGGTAAACTTTTTGTAATTTTTATATATATATATATATATATATATATTTATATATATATATACATATATATACACACACAAGAATTTAAATTTAGATTTATACGTTACGTTGTATTTCATTTATATATAACTATATTTTTATAGGGCCCTTTAGTAGACAGTGTCAAAACACTCTCTCCATCACTACACATCAATCTCGGCTTAAGCTTTCCAGCAATGCTCTGGACAAGGATGATGGATGCTACACTGACTTGTGCCAGACTTTTACTTGATTTAGCATGGATAAGTTGCAATTTGCTAAGTTTTCTTACCCAGTATCCCTGAACAGTATTTGGTCCTGGGAGCCTTTCAATCTAATATTTTCCTGGCATTTTTTAAACTTTATTCTTGTTCACTTTCACCACATGTTGTGTTTGCTTAAACTTACTTTCTATTTTATTCTTCATCTCTTCTGGTCACTAAGCACTTCTATTATTTTTAAAACTACAAATATCACCTAAAATCTTTTTAAAAGCTTATTATTATTATTATTATTAGTAGTAGTAGTAGTAGTAGTGGTAGTAGTAGTATTTATTTATATATATATATATATATGTAGTAGTAGTAGTATTTTTTTTACTAGAAGTTTTTCACATGTAATCATCGCTGATTACTAGGGCTGTGAGAGCAGAATATTCTTTTCATGTTTTTGACTCGAGCATTTATCTGTTATATCTCATGTTTTTTATATAGACTGATGTGGTTCTCGATTGATTGACTGTGCCTTACTGTGTCGGATATTTACTTGAGAGTCAAAAGAATGAAAAAATATGCTGTTGTCACAGCCCTAATGATTACTCATTGACAACAACTTTTTGTGTTCCCTAAATTATGGGTGAAAAGTTTCCCCAGATTTCCTGTACTCTCCACCGCTTTCGATAACCTTACCAAATAAATTTGCCTTACCGCAACAACCACATACGATTGATTTATCGCTATCAATAACCATAGATTTTCACTGGAATTTGGTTGTTAATAAGACTAACCCAGGTCCAGTTCCGATCGAATTCTTACAGTTTTAGTTAGTATTTTCTCTTCTCGGTTTTGCGTTTTCACATTTTTCGATTTAGTAGAGTGCCAGTTTGAGCCAACAGTACACTTATTTTATTGAGAGGGGAGGTAGTAAACAGTTTGCGTCTTTTTTTGAAGGGGGTCTTGATTGTCTGTTTTTGTCTAATTTTTATTCAATTTGTCGTTTCATATTCGGTGTTCATGCGGGTTAGTTTCAGCATTCTAGGGTTTTCCTTAATATTTCAGTCGTTTCCATTATTGTTATACGTTGTATATTCTTTGCTTTCCCCATGATTCCAATTTTTTTTATTTCTTTTTTCGAAGTTGTTAGTGATTGTTCTTAGTGCACCTAAAATTATTGGCGTTATCTTCAATTCATGTTCCATATTCCTTTCAGCTCTCTGGCCAGTTCCGTGTATTTTCTTCGCTTCTCCTTGATGTTTAGTTTGTGATCTTCTGGGACGACGAAATCTACGATCTGGCTGGATCCCCCCCCTTTTAATTAGTTACTATGACATCCAATCTCGTTATTTGGGTGAGTTTATCTGTCTGTACGTCCATGTCCCATAATATGTAATGATTTCCGTTTTCAAGTCCTGCTACTGGTTTGTCTTGTTGTTCAAGATGCAGTTATTTACAGTTTTCAGTGTACTACCTAATCCGCCTGGTCATGTCTATTCTCACATTCTTTTTTAGCTTGTTTGCTGCATTTACTTACTATGTACTTTATTGTTTCGGTTAATTATCCCCAGAGTTTGCATTTTCTGTTCTATTGTGTCGTGTCGATCTGAGGCCTGATATAGTTTGCTCTATTCAAGTTATCTTGTGCAGCTGCTAGACGTGATTAAGGCTCTCTGTTCAGGTATCCTTTTCGTAGTAACGTTATGATGTTTTTGTGAGTCTCGTTTTTTTTTTTGCCAACCTTATGAATCGTTCGTATAACTGTTTATCTTTACCTTTTTTTTTGTTTTTATGTCGTATCTCCAGTTTCTGTTTTCCATCTTGTTCATGTTTACGATGCTTTTGCTGCGATCATTATACTTTGTGTGTTATGTATCTTTCTTATTTTTTGTGCGTCATTCACAGTCCCCTTCTTCCTACTTTCCTTTTCAGACAGAATCGGTTAACATCATTCTTTGAGTGTAATGCATTATGCATGGTCATAAGTGTTATGATATTTTGATCGGACTACCTCAGTTCTTCTGTGGACCAGCCTATAAACGACCCAGAGTATCTTACTGAGATATAGCATATGTAATTCTACCTTTCATGAGGTTATTATTATATATTTTAGTTTCTATGAGGTTTTTGGTGTCCTTATGTTATTATTGTTCAACTTCCTTTTTTATTTCTGTTGATTTGATAATGTCTGCTTGCAGAACTGTCGCATATTTGTAGGTGTCGTGTTCACATCTCATCTTGATTAGATAGTTCCACATCCTTCGTTGTCTCCATATACATTAGGTGATTCATTCTTTCGTCTGTATTAAAAATTAATAATAATATTCGGCCTGCAATTTTCTTCGTATATTGTTAAGAGGCATCATGGTTATGATAATCAGTAGGTGGAAGATTTATTATTATTATTATTATTATTATTATTATTATTATTATTATTATTATTATTATTATTTGCTCACATAGAGCTTTCACACAAGTCAACAAACGATCTGATTGGAAACCTGTGGTATTCTCTGGAAGCTGAGTGACAACAAGTCTCCCCAGACGTCCAGCCCTCTCTACCTCCTTCGATAGCGTTTGCAAATGAATTTGCATCATCGCAAAAGCCGCTTACCATTGATTTCTCGCTGTTAGTGGCCATTGGTTTATACTGGAATTTGAGTGACACTCAGCCTCCCCAAAGTCCTAGTTCTCTTTGCGCTTGTCCAGCCGAGGTCTGGTTGGCGCTCGCTCCTCGGTCTTTCCGTCCTTATTGACCCTTCTCGGTTCTTTGGTATCATTTGGGGGGGGGATCGGTGATGAAACAATGGGGGGAATGCATGATGGGGAGGGGGTAGAACTTGTAAATATGCAGTTTCGGTGTTCTTCATTCCCTGTAACGCTTATTCGTTATATTGTTTTGTATTATTCTCCGCATTCAAGGGTTTTCCTTATTATTTCAGTCGTTTTCATTATCGTTAGTCGTTGTACTGTTGCAGTTATTCCTCTGATTCCAATTTCTGACATTCTTTTTCGAAGTTTTTCGGGATTGTTCCTAGTGCTCCTACTATTATCGGTACTATTTGGACTTTCTTCATCATCCAAATCCCTTTTAACTCTCTGGCTAGCTCCGTGTATTTGCTTCGCTCTCCTTTTTTTTTTTTATTATTATTATTTCCTCACTAGGAGTTTAAGATGGGATATCATCAAAGATTTTTTCTCAAGAGAAAACTATGGTGTTCCCTGGAATCCGAGTTACAAAAAATTTCTTCAGGGAAATTAATGTGTGATAGCAACAGTCAGTTACCATTGATTTCTCTGGCAACAACCATTGGTCTTCACTGGAATTGCATTCAAGAGTGGACCGTAACATTTTAGCCGTTTGTATTATTATCTATTGTATCTTTTAAACCATCCCTCTGATTCCAATCTCTTCCAGTCTTTTTTTCCAAGTTTTTCGGGTAGTTGTTAGTGCTCTTACTATTGTTAACTTTCTTCATCTTTCATATCCCTTTTAACTCTCTGGACAGCAGGACTTTCTCATCTTCTTGCTTGGATAGGTTTATCGTTTTGTACGGCCATTTTCAACCACTATTGCTGATTTGTGTTTGTACCATGTGTATGGATTTTCAAGATGCAGTTTATTACATAATTCCCAGTGTGCTCCCTTACCCACCTCTATCGTATCTGTTCTTGTATTCTTTTAGTGTTAGTTTGCTGCATTCGCTTATTATGTGGTTCATTGTTTCTTCATTTTGTCTACACAGTCTGAGTTTGAGAATTTCTTGTGTTTTGTCGAGTTTTGCTTTGAAAAGGTTGGTTCTTATCGCGTTATTTTGTGCGGCTGTTATTAGAGATAAAGCTTCTCTGTTTATGTTTCCATTTTGTAGCCATGTCCAAGTGTTTTCTTTATTCTCATCCTTATGAATCATCCGTGTAGCTATTTCTCTTCCCATTTTTCTTTCCTTATCTAATCCCTTATAGTTTGTGACGATGGTATTTAATGCTTGTGATTTTAACAAAAATCATTACCAGGGATCATTCAACGAAAAAACACGTATAGAGTTCGATTATAACAAGTTTCTCTTGATTTTTTTGCACTCTTTTCTATCACTGTTTCAATTGATTTAGCGATCACACAACAGCCGTTTACCAATAAGTTTTCGTTGATAACGATCATTTACTTTCCTCCACAACCATTTTCTGTGGTACCAACGAATTTTGGCGTTACTGAAATTTTTTTGTCGTTTGTGTGTTATTTTTTTATTGCAACAGCGATTATTTCCTATCTACTTTTTTCTTTTATTATTATTATTATTGTTATTATTATTATTATTATTATTATTATTATTATTATTATTATTATTATTATTATTAATTCATATGTGATTTGAAATTCTTAACAAATCCGTTGTGCAATGATTCCATGTAACCCCACGTTCTCACAAAATGGAAAACTCAAAATAAAACTCATCCAGGAAATAGTCAAGCCACACACCAATGTTTAGAATGTATTTCCCACGAAGATTTTCAGTAAATTATCATTTCTTTTCTTTTTCTTTCAGTCTTTAGAAGCGTCGCCATAAATTTGGGAGCAGATCATGGTTCTCAGTGCACGCTAACGCGGGCAGAGCAGACGGCCATTATGAAGAAACGACAAGTGTGATTCTAAATCTGTTTATGAGATCATCGACGCTATTCGACCCGGCAATTCCTCCATTTTATAAATGGGAGATATTTTTATACATTTCGCCGCCATTGTTGTGTCTTACAATGGTGGAACTGGTTAAGCGATTCTGTGCACGTCCGGCTCGGTCGCATTTCTCAGTCGGATTACAACTGCGATTTTCCGTATAGATTAGCGTGTCAAGAACAAAGTAGCCGGACGAACCGATTTCACGGAGTTCAGTTGATTAAGACCTCAATTATTGCCTTATTATGATGCACTTGACGGAAACAACCGGTTAATAAAAGAAAAAATACTAAAATGGAAATTATTACTGGAATAAACGACTGCGTTTTTCTTTATCATTATTTGTTTGTTATGAATTTTTAATGCAATGCTTAAAACTGCGTAAAATGTTTATACTAATAATAAACTCTCAATATATTGTACATATCATATTATGCTGAATATATTATCCGATAGTTCCCATGAATGTGTTTACTTTATCTAATTACTAGCAGGCTGCCCATTGTTGTCCGGTCGTAAAAATACGCATATTTTTTCATTAATACAAAAACTAAAGCGTGTGAATGCAAGTATTGTGGGGGGGGTCTAAACAGTTTTTTTCTAAACTGTTTTTTTTTCTAAACAGTTTACTTCTTGTAAGTAAAAAAAAAAAAATGCCCGAGTTGAGATCAAAAGCAAAACCTAAAAATATTGGGTCAAGTACGATAGTCGTTACACCAGCTTGACACGACATTTACAATTTTAAACAAAAAAAAACTCATAAATAAGCTGTTTCTCAATGCCCATGCGCAATCGTGAAACAGTTGACAAAGAGATGAAAATCCGACGACTCCCACGCACCAATTTTCCAATTTTTAGCACTTAGCAGTTCTTTTTCCAGATGAAGCCCGATTAAAACGTTTTCCACGTGTTTGAATATCCTATATACCGAATTTTCAGTCTGTAAATCAAACCTTCGTTGAGTATATAGGTTGAGAAGTGTCCTCTCACCGACATATATTTTCAGTTTTATAGATGTACTCTATCGTTACACTAAATTTGATCAACTTCCTGGCATTAATTGGATTATTCTGACTATTGTTCTCATCTTTATTTTCACAACGTTTCGCAGGGACCCGTGACGTAATGGATAAAGCCCTTTAAAATTCAGTTGAAACTGAGATTCTACTTAAGGATGAAGATTCAATCCTTAGTGCTGGCGATACTCAGAATACCAGTGGAAAATAACTTTGGATTATACCCGAAATTACTGAAAAGGGCATGGTACTCCTGTAGATTAAATAAAAGTTTCCATTTGAAATTTTGGTGGAAACAAACCTTTGAAAGAAGGAAAATACATAAAAATAAATTCTTATTGGAAAAGCGATTGCTTTACTTTTATCATTGTTTGTTATGACTTCAATTCAAGCTTTAAAAAGATTTTAAAAAGTAATCACACAGTTACACTATTAATAAACTGTGATCCGATCGTTAACTGGGGAGAGTTACTTGGTTTGACGTGGGGACGTTTATTGAACCTGCTGGCACGGCAACCAGCTACCTAGGTGTTACACAAGATCAAACGGTGAACACATGGACGATAAAAACACCAACGAGTCGATAGAGCGTAGGATATAACCGCCTTCTTCTTGAGTCTTTTTTTACATAGGAGTCACCACTAGGCCACTCCAGGATAAGGGTTATAAAAAAATCTTTACGGACCGCCCCCTTAATTTACCAAATTTTCATTACTTACGATTACTACAATAGTATCTCATTGATTACTGTATGTTGAACTTGAAGACAACCAAGTTGTAGTCAGCTGGGAAGCAGGCAAATGGAAGAGAATTACACGGGCGTGCAGTTCTAAAAAAGAATCTTTGTTCATGGAATCTACGTTTTGATTTAGGCACAGATAAAGAGTGGGGAAAATTATTGACAGTGGTTTCGGCTACACGTGGGGTTTTCGTGAAAGACTGGCGAAGGGGGCCAGATATTGAACTTCAGACGAGCACTTGCCATGGAAATATCGATAAAACAAAGATGCACTCGCAACGTCTATTCTGTGGGATAGAGCTAGCAGGAACAAGAAAAGGACATCCTCCACTAAGCTACGAAGTCTATTTTGAACTTTGTCAAGGCAGGATAGGCTGCTTCTAGCTGCTCCTGCCCAGATGTGGCAGCAGTACTCCATACTTGGACCTACTTGGCTTTTACATAAATAGAGAATTGCACCAGTAGTGAGATATCGCCTGGAGCGATAGAAGGATCCCACCATTTTTCCAGCTGCTTTGGCAACAGATTGGATGTACATGTTCCATTTCAGATCAGGAGTAAGGGTCAATCCAGAAGCTTATCAAAACATGGATCCTCTCGAAGACGAGAGCCATCCATTTCAATTGATGCCAGATGGGGATCAGGGCGTTGATGATGTAAAGATTGAGACTTGGTTTTAGATACATAGAAGTAACCAGCCACCTTTTTCCCCATTGTACCACGCGCCAAAGAGAGAATTTGGTCATTTACGGCTTTGATGTGTTGCCATAGATGGTTGTGTCATCAGCATAGATGTCAACGAATGATTTAAGTATGTGTTTTGGGAGATCATTGATGTAGATCAGGAAGAGAGTTGGGCCCAGGTGGACCCTTAAGGGACACCAGCATTAATACTGTGAGCTTCTGATTTCTGCCCATCAACCACTACTCTTATGATCCTATCAGAGAGAAATAATTAAATAATTGAGAAGACATTTCCAGCTATACCGTAGCTGGAAATCTTGTAAAATAGGCCTTTATGCCATACCCTATCAATGTCAAGAGCAATTGCCCTCTAAAGTAAGCATTTGTCGAGAGATTCACTAATCCTATGAGATATAACCGTTGGAACATCTGCTGTAGATCTAACAAAACGGAAACCATATTGTATGTCACTATTTCTGCTGTGGTGGTTGACTACTTCTTTATTTAATATGGATTCCAGCAACTTACTCATGACGCACAGGAGACTTATTGGTCTGTACTAAGAGGGAGATGACCTATCACCTGAGTTCTTAAATACAGGGCATACTGATGAAGTTTTCCAGGGTGTTGGGAAGCAATTCTCCTTTAAAGAACGCTTAAACAGTTTTGTAAGTATGAGAGCAAGTTCTGGCTGAATCTTTTTTAACATTATAATTGGAATGACGTCAGTTGCTTTACTAGAATCAAGGTTCCTGATTAGCTTGACACAGATATGTGTATATCGGATAGCGTGTTGTCTGTTACAGGAGGAAATACGAAGGGTTGATGGCCTTGGTCGCATGGGATAGAATAAGCTGCAAGGTTCTTGGCAAAGAGTTTGGCTTTGTCTGATGCTGATGAGATGACCTCATGTCCATTGATAATGGTTGGGATAAACACACGCTTCTGTTCAGGATTCTGTTTGCTATTTGCCAAAACTAGTGGGAACTAAGCCGCTGCTCAGCTACTTTGTATTAAACGTACTGAGCATATAACTATCTTGCATTTTTTATTACTCTTTTACAGTGGTTGCTGAGAGTCCTGAAAGCAGCTTTAGTCTCAGTACATCTATTACGTTGGTAGCTATGGAATAACTGATTACTGTGCGCAATGGCAGCAGCACATTCTGGAGAAAACCATGGTTGGCTGTTAGGTTTTTGCTGGAATTTTTTGGAGGGTGTGAATCGATCTATACTTATAATTAACCACTCCGTCAGGTCTGATACTATAGAGGACACTTTCTTTTTAAACGTGGAACGCAGGAGTAGATCGGATATAAATGAACGGAAGCAACCCCAGTCAGCCATAAAGTATCAATATACTTTACGATGGAGAGGTACGTCTGAGGACTTATTACATTTCATTTTTACCTTAACTGCTACAACCGAGTGGTCGGAATATCCCAGAGAAGACAGAACGGAAGATGAACATAGCTCAGGGCCAGTTGTGAGAAAAAGGTCTAGAAGGATTGCTTTTTGCGTCTTTAGAGGCAGCGTTTCCCTCGACGGCAGTAAATAGCAGGAACCGCTTGCTGAAATTTAATGCGTGTACAAAACAGCGCATAAGGGCATTTTTTATAAAAAATATAATTATCTTACTTAACACTGGGGGGACATATTTAGTTAAGGCCTGTTGAGACCCGACGAGTGCAGCAAATGAGATTCGCGGCCAAACTGCTATGAGCGCCACGAAATCCAGCGCTTCAACTGTATAAAACAATACCATTATAATTCAATTCTCCCCCCCTTTCTTCATTGAAAGAGAGGGAGAAAAAGAGTGAACGAAAGAGAAAAAGAGAAAGAGACTTCTATATCATTTGAACATTGTTTCGTTTTGTATGTCTCGATGGCGAGTCTTTTTTGGTTTGACCTTTCAAATCTGGGGTCTCAGATCGTTTGGACTGGACTTGATTGAACATTATAAACAACGATCACCTTTGGCTCGAATAAACTGATTGACGACAGTTACTATGTTCTTATTTTCAAGAATAACGCCGTTCTTTCTCGCCTCTCAATCAAGCACGAGTTAGCTATGAGGTTTAATTATGCAAAAGTCCTTGTTCACCCTAAAATGGAGCTTCTTCATTGTGCCCCAAAACTATGAATATAATGTAGAAATAAAATTCTCTTAAATATTTAATTCTACAGTTTTTAAGTTATTTATTATTTATTCTATTATTTCATTAAGTGGTGGCAATTTGGTAGAATTTGATTATTTAAGAACTTGTTTACATAGGACCGTTGTAGTCAGTTGGAAAGAAAGAAAACCCGCGGTACAAAGTTCCACTGGCGTGCTAAAAATTAATTCCAACTTATATTTTAAACTAACAATAAATTCTGCACACACACACACATACATACACACACACGCATATATATATATATATATATATATATATATATATATATATATATATATATATATATATATATAAAATTACTTGGATCGAAAATGGGAATCGGGAAAATCGGAACCTATGGGGTTATCGGAATCGGTATCGGAAAAAAACTGCCTTATTTCCGATGCCAAAAACGATTCTTTTATTGGTCTTTTCCATTTTATTTTGTTTAAAACAAAATTTTCCACTGCTAATGGTAACGATACAAATAGATATTTATAATTTACACTATCAGTAAATCCAAAATAAATAGACTATCCCCTGCACGTATATTTTTTTACACTTTAGAAAATATGTGCATATTTAACATCTATTTTGACGGTAATCGGGAAAAATAGCGGCACTATAATTTATATATATATATATATATATATATATATATAACACAACATAAAAGCACAACAGAATTACTTAGCTCGCATTTTTCGGGGGGGGGGGGGTCAAAGAATAGTTGATTGCGAAGATATTTTCTTCCTTTTCGAAACGTTGGTAAACGCGCTACGATTCTTGTTAAAATAAGTTTTCTTAACTAAAAAAAGAACATCTTCTTTATTATTCATGAATAATACTGCACGCGCTAAGATAACTTATTCTCAACCAATTAAAATCGTCTTCTTAATTATTCATAAAAATTACGACATGCGACAAGTTATTATTATATTTTTTATTCCATTTATTTATTTGAATTTATTTCACTGCGCAGTACTATATCGAAAGAAT
The DNA here is from genome assembly GCF_053919585.1 of Euprymna scolopes. Taxonomy (NCBI): domain Eukaryota; kingdom Metazoa; phylum Mollusca; class Cephalopoda; order Sepiida; family Sepiolidae; genus Euprymna; species Euprymna scolopes. The sequence continues at coordinate 111,841,809 of NC_136492.1, read as the reverse complement.
ATTTCAATTTATATCAGGTCGGTAGTTTTAGGACAGAACCTTTTTATCATATAATTTGTGTTTAGATGTAGGCACAAATAGAAATGGAGGAAATTGTTTTGCAAAATGTGATCGGTTAACTTGTTTTTAAGGAAAAAATAACTCTATTAGTACAAAAATCGATGTGTTTATAAGCGAAATGCGCTTTGGAATATACTTTTCAGAACTGGGATAAATATTTAAAACAATGTTCCTCAGAGTTATACAATGCCATTTACTATTTTCGAATGTTTTAATGAAATTACCTCTCATTATACTGTACGGTATAAAGAAATTGTGAAAATATGAAGGGATATTTATTCGCCACCTGAAGCAAATTAGTGCGCTTTGGATCTGAACCATCTTATGCAATTCCTTGGCATCTACGATTTCATGTCATCTGTAATCGCTCGAACTTTAGAAAATTAGCGGCAAACAATTTTCTTCAAAATATTAGGTTGTCCCCCAAAAGGGAACTAGCCAATACATATAGTCACATCTATAAATATTCACATCCGTAAGTACAATATCATAAAGGCTGTTGCTCTCGAATTAGAGCTACATAATTAACAGGATAATGTCCGGTATTAATCGTTATGAGGTTGAAGTACACGCTACGTGAATTTCCATGTGGATGTCGCTTATGCATAAGGATGTGTAACTTGTGTAACCCCGAAAAACCTCACAACAACAACAATAATCAATCTTGAAAGAAGCAGATATGAGGAATCCCGATTAGTATTGAAAGATTGGAAAGAAAGCTAAATGACATGTAGACATCTACGCTACGAACAGTGTTAAATATATTTTGGCAATATCATTCAACAAAGCAGCAACTTTATGGCAACCTAACTACCATATCTCCCATCAAGGAGCGACGTCTACGATCTGCTGGTTACTGCCAGAGGAGCAAGCAAGGACTGGTGAGAAATGTATTGCTATGGACTTACAGCACGGGCGTACGAGCATAGGACGACCGAAATCCACGTACATCCATCAAATTACACATGACGCCAAATGTGATCCTGAAGATCTGAAGCAGCTGATAGAAGACAGGTAAATCTGGAGAGAGAGAGAGAGAGAGAGAGAGAGAGAGAGAGAGAGTCGTAACGGTCTGGGCAAGGAGCCGGACTAGATATATAAATAAATTAAAATCAGGTGTTACATCCAACTATGTCTTCTCCGAAAATAATACATCTACAAATGCTTAAGTTATATCTCTTTAAGTAAATTAACAGCATGCTTGAATAATAATACTGATAATTATGCATCTCCACATATGTATAAATGTACGGTTATTGCCATGTAGTGATATTTAAAGCAAATGTATGAATAAAAACATGTAGTTTATTTTTAGCAATCAAATGACACACACTCCTTGATAGAATAGGGAAGATATACCAATCGTTTGCAACGCGTTTTGTTATATTACACAGTGTTTAAGGCATCTATTTTTAATCGCATATCAAGTATTTAATATTGAAAACACAATGTATCATAAGCGGGTAATTGTATAAATTAGGTGAACACAATGTGTTATTTAATGTATAATTGAGATCAGTCAACGGAATTATTTCGCCATTAAACAAAAGAGTGTTATATATTTTAGTAATCAGAAACCTATTCGGTGCAGGTATCGGTAGATAAATAAATAGAAACAACATATAAATTCATATTATAATTATATATAATGGATCCGTCTTGTTATATTTCACATTTTTTGCTGTTTATTTTTGTTTGGGTTTATCCTATACACATCTTTACATCTATTCGTGTGTGTACACACACACACACGTGTGTATGTGTGTGTGTGTATGTGTGTGTACACACACGAATAGATGTAAAGATGTGTATAGGATAAACAAAAATAAACAGCAAAAAATGTGAAATATAACAAGACGGATCCATTAGATATAATTATAATATGAATTTATATGTTTTTCTATTTATTTATCCATCGATACCTGCATCCAATATATCCCTATCCCTACCCAACAAGAATATATCCATCAATTAGTTCTAGCTTTGAACACTTTCCTAAAACATATAAGGTGGAAAGCTTATCACCATGACTTAAACATTAATAATAAGCTTAAAGCGCCTTTTTCGTCTAAAGACATTCTTCACCCAGAAACCTTAACAAATGGACTCCCTATAAACTCTCAAAGAGAACAAAAGAAAATTTAAAGATTTGCTACCAAATTTTACGGACTAAAAACCACTGCCTACCCTAAATATAATCCTTACATTGAGGAGTTCGAAAATTCCATGTTGAACTTAGTCAAAAAAATTAGATTTAAGAAACAAAAACACTACTATAACCCGGTTACCCGAAAAATAAATAATTTTGCCAAGAAAGTCAAAAAGAATAAACATATATTTGTCCCTGCTGACAAGACTAAAAATTACTATAAACTTGACTATCCTATATATAAAAGACTTATATATATAAAGAGCTTAATAAATCTTAAAATAGTCCCCCGCAACACTTTGGATTCTATTAATTCTGAAGCTAAATCGTTACTGACTTCTATGAACATTCATAACTCCACTGAAATACTTTCTCCGGGTACCCCTAGATTGACCCTCAAAGACCATAAACTTAATTTTTATGATAACCCCTCCATTAGATTGATGTGCCCATCTTGTTCTGACTTGGGTGCGGTAAGTAAACACATCTTAGATAGAATTATCCCATCTATTAAAGAAAAAGTTAGCTTCCCCTTTGGCAAAATTCGAATTCTGTAATTAATTGGTTCGTTTCCCTTAAAAATAAACACCTCCTTAACTTCATAACCTTTGACATCAACAATTATTATCAATCAATTTCTACGATCCTCTCAAATAAGGCTCTAATCTTTGCTAAAAGAAATTCTGACTTAAATCATTTGGAAATTAAATTAATTCTCCTAGCCAGAAAATCCCTTATACAATTTAACAATAAGTTTTGGATTAGAAAAGATACCCCCAATAATTTTAACATCTTAATGGGTGCTTCTGACTCTGCTAAGGTTACAGATTTAGTGGGACTCTTCTTACTGAAAGAACTTAAATACCACATTAAACATATCCAAGGGGGCCTTTATAGAGACGATGCTCTATTTACAACAACAGCCAGGCCAAGAGAGTACAATAATACAATTAAAAAATTACATAACTTTTTAAACAATTTTGGCCTTTCTATAATTATTGAACCAAATAAAAAAACTTCAGATTTTCTAGACATTACACTTAATCTTTACACTGAAACTTACAGCCCCTATCATAGACCCAACCTTACGCTTTTATACGTCCATAAATCTTCTAACCACCCCAATTCAATTATAAAATCTATAGTACCATACGTCTCTAGAAGAATTTCTACGCTCTCAGCCGATAAAAAAAAACCTTTAATCAAAATGCTACTTTCTTCAATAATGCCTTAAGAAATTCAGGATACAATGAAAAGATTCAATAAAAAGCATTATTGTCCACCTGTAGGCCGTCTTAAATCTGTAATCACACACAATATGACTCGCAAGAAACTAGTTCAAATAACAAGATCTACTGCTATCAATAGCAATGGCCACTCCACAAATATAATCCGAACCAACATGCTAATCGTAATACTTCTAACCCACCCTGTCGCAGTAGGAGAAAGAAAAATATTTGGTTTAATCCCCCATTTAGCGTAAATGTTAAAACCAATATACCTAAAGAATTCTTCAATATTGTAGAAAACTCTTTCAAATACCCACACAGATATAGTTCAAATTTTAATAAAAACTCAATAAGAATTTCTTATTCTAGTATGCCTAATTTAGCACAAAGAATCTTAGCATCTAATAACAAAAAAATTAAATCAGCTCAAAAAATCCCTTTCCAAATCCAACCCAAAAGCAACTGCAATTGTATTAACAAACATCAGTGCCCACTCAATAATGATTGCATCCATACAGATTTAATATATTCATGCACAATTACAGAGCTCCCACGCAATTCTCCCATAATAGACAAAAAGATTTTGTCACCAAATTATCCTTCCTCTGACTCTCCTTCTGATATAATTATTAATCCAACAAACGAATCAACCAGCCCCTCTATTTTCAATCATACAACCAGCTATAATAATAATAATATTTTTCATAGCAGCCATCCTAACACTGACAACACTAATTATCCCCTCCAAACCAATCCTGCTACAATCACTGTCCTACCCTCTGTTCATCAAAATGAACAAAATTTAAATTCTCTTCCCAGTATAAATCAACAAATTAATATTAATTCTCGACCCTGAGCTATTAATAAAACATATACATATATAGGTGCTACTTCAACTTTAATAAAGAAAAGAATTTCAAACCACACTTCTTCTTTCAATAACCAAAATTCAAATAATAACCAGGGAACTTCTCTAACTACACTGGTTAAAAAGCTTAATTCTGCCAATACCCACTTTTCAATTAAATGGATCATCCTAAAAAAGGTTAAGTCTTATACTCCAGGATCTAAGTCTCGTCACCTCTGGACATCTGAAGCTATAACTATTATCACCTCCCCTCAAAGTAGTAATATAATAAACTCTAAAAACGAACTGATCTCCTACTCCAAACATGTCCAAATTTGAATATGATAAATTTGAAATTACATAGCTATTAAGTTAACCCTTCAAATATATATCTTTTCCCATAATTTTTTTAGAATTTTTTTTATCTTACCTTCTAAGCTTTTTATATTTTTAATTTTATTTGTTCTTCTTTATATCTTTGGCCGGTTTCCCATCTGCTGTCTCCGTTTTATGGTATAAGTATACCTATTAATTAAATATATACATCAGCCTACTCATTTTTATTCTATGTATTTGTTTACTTATATTTTACTATATGCATTTACATACACATTTATTTGCCTTATTCCGGAGTTTGTAGATACCGGCAATTCCCTCTCCTTAAATTGTATATATGTATGTATGTATTTGTAAAAGTTGTATATGTTTTTGGATATGCGTATATATGTATGCATGCGTGTGTGTGTGTGTTTGTATATATATGTGTATATATGTGTGTGTGTTATTGTATATGGATGCGTATATGTATATATATGTATATGCGTGTGTGTATGTATGTACATGTATGTGTGCATTTGTGTGTCTGTATGTATGTATATGTATGTATGTGTATATATATGTATATATATGTATGTGTGTATATATGTGTATATAGTTTTTTTAATTTTTTTTTACTTTTTAATTTTTAATTTTTAATTTATTTATTTTCATTTTTATTTATTTTTTATTTTTTATCGTTTTATTTTTTATTCACTTATTCACTTTTTTTACCCTACTTAATATAATAGGCGCTCCATTTCATAAACTTAGCCATTTACCTATTTTTCTGATTCGTGTTTCTTAATTTCATTCTGGGACTTTCGCGTGCGTATTTAAGTTGACTTAATTATTAACGCTAACTTTCGCGCTTTTTGTCTGGGTCAGTTTGACCTTGCTTTTCAAATTTAAACTTTCACCGTTTTTCCGTTTTTTTTTTGTTTTGTTTTTTTAAACCTTAATTTGCTTGATTCTTCCGGCCTTGGCAGACGTGTTTTAAATATTCTCTCCAGTGCTTTTTCTGTGCACATTTGAACTTTTCTTTTAATGATTTTGAACTCATTCCATTTGCGATTTTTTTCCAACGAAAACAAACCTTTTGGATCATTTTGGACCATTTGGAACTTACCTGTTAGATTGGAAGTTTTTCATTCGACCGTGTTTGGATTTTACTATTCTTGGATTTTTTACCCTTCACCGGACTATCCATTCATGTGAAATCTTTTTATCATTTTTTCTTTTACCTCCTATTCCCCTTACCTCACCCTTTTTTTAACCAAGTAAGATCTGTGACTTACTTGTTGTTTCATTAAGTACTCTTACATGCAAAATCCGACCCCGCATTTTGCTAATTCCTGCCCTCTGATGAGAAGGAGAGTATTTCTTCGAAACTCCGCGGATTAAGGACTATCCACTTATCTTGTGCTTCCTTTTTAAAATTAAATGTGTTTTTAACTTTTTTCAAGATGTTTTTTTAACATGTTTTATAAATCATTTGTTTATATATATATATATATATATATATATATATATATATATATATATATATATATATATATATATATATATATATATCAGTGATGGGACGATTCCAATGTTTTTCCTCGATTTGGATATAATTACTGAATCCGTACTAAATTCTCAATTCCTATACAATACCGATTCCGATTCTTCAAAAATCTGTAATTCTTTTATTTCGAAGTTGATATTTTTTGCTGATTACTGTAAAAACGTGTGATAAATGTGCAGATATTTCCTCTTTCGTAAAATTAAATTTTTGATGTCGGAGCGAACCTATAGATTTTAGTTTTACTAGCTGTTTAACATTGCAACAGCAAACACATCAGTGTAAAAAAAATTTTTTTTCACCTTCTTTTCCTCCTTCGCAGTTCGGGTATCCCCGCTAGTATAATATAAATCTCATCTGTCTGTTTAAATGTGTGTTTATATGTCTGCCTAAAACTTTCGACACAGGCTACGGATTTTCACCGGATTAGTTACCTACTCAACACACACCTCCAAACACCCGAGCAATTCCGGGCACCCAGACTAGTATAATATAGATTTCACCTGTCTGTTTAAATGTATGTATGTATGTATGTATGTATCGCAAAATTTTCGACTCCAGCGACGGATTTTCACAAGATCAGTATCGGTTTGAGGTTCGACTCTTCGGACGACAAATATCGGAAAATCGACTACAAACTTTAATTACTTCACCCTAATCTCGGCCGTTTTTTACATCGAGGTGGGTCGATTTTTTTCGTCAACATTATAGCAAGTCATCGTCCCCGTTAGTTTGACTTCGGTTAATTTCAACGCTTTTGATTTCGGTCGCGGCACGGGTTCGAGCCTGTCTGCCTTCTACCACTTCTTTTTATTTTTTGTTTTTTTTTTTGCTCAAGACACACCTCCAAACAATCGGGCAACGCCGGGAACCCAGGCTAGTAAATATATATAATGCCACGAAAAAATAGTGCGCACTTGTCATTTTTTTATAAACCGCAAATTTCAGCTAAATTCATTATAACTGTTTAAACAACCTATACCTCAATTAATTTGCTTTTTATTCTTCTATAATTTTACCTGTTCATATTTCACTTTTAATTGAAGTATCCTAGTGTTCACGTCACTTTAAAAAGATAACTTAAAATCGAGAAGGCAAAATGAAAGTCTGCACAATGGAAAATGGTTATTTTAATATAACTTTAGAAAATTAATGCAACACAAATACAACAGGAACACAATGAACTAGTTAACATTTAGTAGCATAGCCCTTCTACAATTTGACAGCCTGCAAATTTTTGGGGCATACCTTGAATTAGTCTGCAGCAGACTTTAATTTTTGTCCAAAGTTCTTCCAGATTTAAAAATGTATCATTGCGTAGCTGTTGTTTGATGAAATGCTATATGTTTTCGATAGGATTGAAGCCTGGAGATTGTGCAGACGAATCCAAATACGGAATATGATTTTTTTTTTTCAGGAACCTCTTGACATTGCCAACTGTGTGAACGGGAGCATTACCATGCATGAAGATGAGGTTGTCATCCAAATTCCGGCCAAAGTAGAATAGAAAATGCTCAGTCAACATATTCATGTAATTCAACGAATTAATTCTACTTTGCAAGCGACCTATAGGTTTTGGACTATTGACACTAATAAGGCCCCACACCAGAACTAAACATCCACCATCTTGCAGCGTTCAAACTGTTCATCTAAGACTAAATTCTTCGTCCTTCCTTCGACTGACGTACTGCCCCTCCATCACTGTCTAGCCTATTGAAATTGCTTTCGCCGCCAAAAGCACCAGGTTTATCATGTACAAATTAACTATTTGTTGATAACATCGAATGGAAATCGCATCTGATGAGTTGATGAGAGGAAAATCTCTATTAAAACATAAAATCATAGAATTGTCATCCTATAAACGGAAGTAATGAGGAGATCCAAGATGAAATAAATAAAAGTTAATAAAAGAAAAAACGTAAGCCTTTAAATTTCAACAAAATCTTGTATTATATATATAAAAATATATATAAATATATATAAATATATATGAATATATAAATATGTATATATATATATGATTACTTCATTTAATCACATAAATTAGTATACGAAGATATAATTTATGCGTAAATTTTTCAGTATTTACTTCAACAGTGCTCCACACATAGGTAGAACTAGGTAGTAAGTTATGAAAATATATATGGCAATTAAGCTACAAATAATATTCCGCGTTTGATTCTCGTGAGAATTCGTCAGGCTTATGACATGAAAACAAACTGAAGTCTTAGAAAGATCTCCATCATTCCAGTAATTTTAGGAGTAACTGGACTCATGAAAAAAAAAATTAAAAAACCTCCTCGCAGATATATCCAGTGAAGAAATACAAGAGAGATTCAAACAATTACACTGAAAGGGACAGTTAAAATCTTAAATATATTTCTTGGTTGGAATGTATAAGCTAGCGGGTAAGAGTCTGGCATCCCGTAATATTTTTGTAAAATGACCGAAATGTTAGTTTTATGTTGTCTATTGTGGTCCCAGGAATGTTTGAAGGGTTCTTGAGAGGAAGAAAGTGTGCTAGTGTTAGAACTTTTCTGACCCCACCCCATTTTCAACACTGGTCATATCTACATAAGTCAGTTGAATTTAGGAAAACCCGTGCCTGGAAAACTCGTACCCGGAAAACTCGTACTCGGAAAACTCGTACCCGGAAAACTCGCCCCTTTTTGCTAGGTAGGAAAACTGGCCCCTTATTGAATAAATATCGATTGAAAACACATTTTATGACCGTTCTTGAAGAAGATATTGTCTTTAAAAGATAATACACATCCCATAATATTTTTAAAAAAATATTTTTACTTGTTTACTGTTGTTTTAAAAAAATTAAATTGGTTTTTCTAAGTATTCGTTTTCTACCTAGCTTTAAAAGATTTTGGTGGTTCAACTTATTTTAAAGTATTTATTTAGTCCAAAACGAAAGAAAGTAATGTTGAGTGTTACTTTTGAATAAAAGAAATGTCAGACATGAGATAATCACGTCTTAGGAGTCTCGATAATCGCTCAAAAATAGAAAATTAAAGAAAATTCTGAGGTAGATATATTTTTAAAACGACCCCCCCCCTCAAAAGAAAATAAATTTGTATATTTTTAGATATTGTCCAAGATCACTGCTCGGAAAAAAATCAAGCTACCGGAAGTGAATACGGTTGATTGCGTAACGAAACCGAACGAAGGCACGAAAACGAAACCAAATATTTATAAAAAATATAGTTCAGTTTTAAAAATTTCTTGTGTTATTACGAAATAGACAAAAACAAGTAAACACTTCTTGTATTATCAAATTATAAAACAAATATTTTATTTAGAAACTTTGGTACTTCACGGGAACGTGAAACTTGTGTAAACGGTGTTTTTATTTAATGATTGCTCCCTCAAAGTGCACGTGCAAAAGGTTTTCTTTGATTTATTTAATCACGAAAACTTTTGAAGGTACTATTTGAGGCCAAAATAAGCGGGGGCAAAAGCATTATTTGAATATATATAAAAAAAAATAATTTAACAAAAATAATGTTTAGTGGAGAAAATAATAAAAATAGAATAAAATAAAATGAAATAAAAAATAAAAGGAAAACAAACAGGAAATAAAAGTATGCATCAAATTCATTCCCCCCCATTTTTTTTTTTTAAATAAGATAAATACACGCGCGATTAAAAATAAAGTCTGAGATATATACGAAGAAAGTGAAAGAAAACGCTTTGAGGGAACAATCATTAAATAAAAACACCGTTTACGCAGGGTCCACGTTCCCCGTGAAGTACCGCAAAATTAAACAACAAAAGGCACTTGTGCAGTATTAGGACAGCGGACATCTTTTCTTGGCGTATTTCACTAAACTGTCGCCAGGTGGCGCTTCTCCGTCTAAAACGTTTAAATTATTAATTTGTTGTTGACCCTTCAAAATCGCTTTAATTAAAAAAATGTTTCATTTAAATCATTTATTTGTTCGAAAAAAAAAGCTATTTTACTTTACAAAAATCCCATGTTGTTTTTCTTACAAAATTGTTTTATTAAAATTATATTTTCTTTCTCAAACTTTTAAATAAATGTTTTTTACAATTATATAGTGATACATTTTTATAAAATAGATGTTTTGGTTTTCAAATGTTTTTTCTGTTCGGAAAAAAACATTGTGTGTTACTTATTTGCCGCGTTATTTGACCAAGAAGAAATTAGAGTTATCGCTCTTTAACAATTGCCACCATCTGTATACTGCAGAAGTGCTCGAGAAATTACTTTCCCCTTCCCATGCTTAGAATGGCTTTAGAAATATTAACGTTATTATTTCAGCGCGGTACCAAACATGCATAAGTATCGTGATTTCTTTTTTGTTGTTTCGTAATAACACAAGAATTGTTTAAACTAAATTAAATCTTCTAAATAAAATAATTGCTTTCTTCGATGATACGCAAGAGTTTTTTCTTTTATTTTTGTTTCCTAATAACACAAAAAATGTTAAAACTAAAGTAAATTTTAAAACATATGTACGGTTTCGTTTTTTCCGTGATCAATTTTATTTTTTTTTAAATGAGTTAAAAATATATTTTTTAAATATTATGGGTATGTTCTCTTTTAAAGACAATAGCTTTTACAAGAACGGTCATAAAGAGTGTTTTCAATCGATATTTATTCAATAAGGGACCAGTTTTCTTACCTAGTAAAAAGGAACGATTTTAATATATATATATATATATATGTATGTATATTATGTATATGTATATATATACATACACAGTGACACATATATACACTGATATATATATATATATATATATATAAATGTATATATATAATTACTGACATATATATATATACATACTGACATATATATATAGACATATACATATATATGTATATACATACTTACACATATACACATATATTTATATACATATATATATAGTAAAAATACCCGTTGTTGACTGGGTTCAAAAACAGCCTACAGAAAATGGACTCTGATTTATGAAAGTATGATAGGTTATGAAAAGGAAGGGTTGTAAATAGATAGCTTCGAATTTGGGGGTATCAAAACCAAAGAAAATATGATGAAAGTAGAAATAAAATAGATGAACCCCATAATGTATTATACCATACCTTTTCACACTGAAACACTTATCACAATATTCTATGGATCTATATTAAAAAACCTTGTTAAACTTTGGGACATATTTCCATTCTATGGAGGTCAGGTGCGAACGAACACTCCATAATTTTATTATACCATATTTCTTTCAAACTGAAACATAATTATCAAAGTATACTTACGCAGATAGATATGAAAAGTCTTTATTAAAGTTTGTGCCTATTTCCATTCTATGGAGGTCAGGCGCGAACACAGACCACACAATGTTATTATACCATCCCTATTTAAGTTAAAACATACTTATCAAAGTATTCTTATGCACATCTATAACAAAAACACTTGTAAACGTTTTTATTTAATTTTTTAATTTTTTATTTCCATATTTTGTGGACCAGGCGTAACGCAGACCCCACAATTTTTATGAGCCACCGTTCTGCCAGATCAAACATACCCATTCCTGTGTCTCGATACATCTTCTATCATTATATGTAACCAGTTTTTTTTTAAATAGTCATCCATATAGGAGCCTATTCGTGACCAAACACACACAGACATTCAGCTTCATATATATATATATATATATATATATATATATATATATATATATATATATATATATGCATTAGTGTTTCTTATGGGCATCTTCTTTCCTCCTCTCCTTCTATCGATCTATACTTTTCTCTGTGTATCTCCTACTTTCTATATCTTTCTCTATATACTCAACGAGTTTTCCGGGGTCGAGTTCTCCGGGCACCAATTCAGTAACATTATATTATGTTCAGAGTAATAAAAATATAGTGCGTATTTAGAATTACATTGATATATATATATATATATTGTGTATTTAGGAAGTATGTTTTCATTGCAACAAGTATTGTTGCATAGCAATGAGTGTTCTTACTTAATAGGCATCTTTTTTTTTTGTAATTTTCCCATTCTTCGAATTGTCGTTTTTGTTTCTGAGCTGAATCTGTGAAAGAATCTTCCATAGTCGTCTTCGTCCATCTATTTTTTCTTTGGTTGTTCCTTGCAAGTACTTTTGATTGAGTTTCATCAGTCGTCTTCAGGCAGTTTTGATTATTGTTCGTTTCAAATCCGGATGCTTATATATGCTTGAGTTAAAGTTATATTTTAATTTCTTGAACTAGTGAAGCGTCTCATGTGTAAAAAAAGCGATACATAGAGAAAGTATAGATAGATAGAGGAAAAGGAGAAAAGACAACATGTCAAGAAGAAACGTATACATATACAAAAATTTTATATATATATATATATATATATATATATATATATATATATGTATATACTAAGTTATAAAATATATATGGCGATTAAGCTACACTGAATATTCCGCGTTTCATCCACTCTAGGACTCTTCAGCCTAGGCGCATAAGCCTAAAGAGTCCTGGAGTGGATGAAACGCGGAATATTCAGTGTAGCTTAATCGCCATATATATTTTATAACTTACTAACTAGCTCTACCTACGTATTGAGCACTTTTGAAGTAAATACTTAAAGTTTACGCATAAATTCATACTTTCGTATATTAATTTTATGTGAGTAAATGAAGTAGTTATACACACACGTATATATATATATATATATATATATATATATATATATATATATATATATATATATTGATGCAATTTTTGTATATGCATAATGTGTTTCTTATTGGCACCTTCTCTTTCCCTCTCTACATCTATCTATCTATACTTTTCTCTATATATCCTTTACTTTCTCCATCTTTATATATTCAATTTTCTTGGTATTTTATATGTTCGTTTTTAGTTCAATCCATTTCGAAGACCTTTCTCTTATTTAACCTCGTAGTGAGGCTTCTGCATTTATGCTGCTTGCGTTTTCACTGCAGCGATCATTAAAAAAGTCTTCGCTGTGGTCATAAAGGGACTTAATCGCATTTGGTGATCCCCCCGACAAACACGGTATCAGACTCAATAGCACCAGGGTCAGGCAAGGCACTTAATTGATATCCCGAAAACCGTTAACAAGACAATAGCGTTCTTGCGCTGTTAAAAAAAGACCGTGAATTGTGTTGATAGTCAGAGTAGGGGCAAAGACTTGGGGATATTGGGTGGCAATGCAAGGGTCTGGCGTTCAGAATGAGCCGGCCCCACCGTTATCTGCCATTCACCAATGTCCTCATCCTGTGTAGTTGAAGTAAGGCGAAGGTGAGGTATGGATAACGGTGGTTGTGTGCCGATGTACGGGGCGCTATGATATTTTGGAAGGGTGGCGTCATAAAGTGAGATGTGGCGAGGACTGGGGGTGGTAATTGTTTATGATGTGTGATTACTTTTTGTTTACGCTTTTTTATATTCTCGGGGTGTGTGTCCGCTTGAAAAAGAGGGCTACATTTTTATGCGTAGAACAAAAGTTATGTAAAGAAAAATTAGGAAAGAAACAATTTGAGAGAAGGTACGCGAAGAGTGGATGGGGCCTCCACACTTCGTATTTCTTTTCTTTGTATGTTGCTGTTTCTTAGTTGTATTTCCTGTTTCTTTTACACTCTTATTCTTTCTTCATTTTATCGCTTTCTTTTCTTGTATTATTTTTTACTCTCTCATTTTCTTATTCTTTATCGTCCTTACTCTCTCCCCCTCGTAGTTCTTCCTACTACTTGATATACTCTATTTCCCTTAATAACTCCTTTATTCCTTCTTCATTTGCCTTGCAACTATAACTGCATCGACTTGATCTCTCTTCTCGAAAGCTCTTTTTATTCTTTCCTGTCACTCCTATTTATAATACTATCCTTCTCTTACTCTCTATCATTGTTTATTCTCTCTCTCTCTCTCTCTTTATCTATCTATCTATTTATCTATCGATCTATCTACTGATCTATCTATCTTATTCAACTCCACATTCTGGGCTTCCTTTTCTTATACTACGTCTTTTACTCACTTCTTTTCTGACTATGTTATACTTGCTTTTTTATACACTTTTCCTTCTCTCTCTAATTCCCTATCAATTTACACTCTATTTCTCTTGCATTTTTTACAGTATTTAATACGATAAGGATATCACGATAAAAAATAAAAACAGAAATTAAAAGTCTGGGGAAAAAAACGCAAGAAATTACGGACGAAAATTTTAAAATAGATAAATATGCAAATATTTTTTTTCGAAAGCGACTTTTAGCAATGAATACGAACTTCAATGAAATGTCAATAAAAACACAGAGAAAAATAAAGTATTAAACTTTCGAATAAGAAAATAATATAAAATTGATTAACGCAAAAAGATAATAAAGTTCGTTGAATAAAAATAAAAAACGGTTTATATGAAAAGAAAATAAGTGAGCTGCAATAACTACAACTTTCAAAAAGGTTTACGTTTGTAACAAAAACAAACTTAGATAACGTTTATAAATGACAAAGAGGAATCACGAAAACGTTAAGTTTAAACAGTAAAAATTAAGTATAAACAGAAGAATAACATACGAGAAAAGGTAAGAATTGTCCAGAAAAGATAGATCAAATTATAACTAACATAAAGCAAGAAAGCGAACTTACATATAAACCAGAATGGATTTTTTTAAATGTCCATTTTGATTTGATTTAGCTTCTTTACATAAGATTGGCATATAAAATAACAGTGACATATAAAATAATATTGACATATAAAATAATATTGACACATAAAAAAGATTGAGATGAAACAATGTTGACATATAAAATAATATTCACATATAAAATAACATTGATATAGAAAATAATATTGACACATAAAATAAGATTGACGTATAAAATAAGATTGACATATAAAATAATATTGACATATAAAATAATATTGCCGCATAAAATAATATTGACATATAAAATAATATTGACACATAGAATAAGATTTACGTATAAAATAAGATTGACATATAAAATAACATTGATATATAAAATAATATTGAAACATAAAATAATATTGACACATGCAATAAGATTGACATATAAAATGATATTGACAAATAAAATAATATTGATATATAAAATACTATTGACATATAAAATAATATTGACATAAAATAATATTGACATATTAAATAATACTGAAAAATAAAATAAGATTGGCATATAAAAATATTGACACATAAAATAATATTGACCTATAAAATAATATTGACACATAAAATAAGATTAACGTATAAAACAATATTGACACATAAAATAAAATTGACGTATAAAATGATATCGACATACGAAAAAATAATGACACATAAAATAATATTGACATATAAGATAACATTGTTATATAAAATAATATTGACACTTAAAATAAGATTGAAGTATAAAATAATATTGACATATAAAATAATATTGACATATAAAATAATATAGCCACATAAAATAATATTAACATATAAAATAATATTGACACATTAAATAAGATTGACGTATAAAATAAGATTAACATGTAAAATAACATCGACATATAAAATAATATTGACACATAAAATACTTTTGACATATAAAATAATATTGATATATAAAATAATATTGTCACATGAAATAAGATTGACATATAAAATAATATGGACACATAAAATAACATTGATATATAAAATAATATTGACACATAAAATAATATTGACATACATGATAATATTGACATATAAAATAATATTGACACATAAAATAAGATTGACATATAAAATAATATTGACATATAAAATAATACTGAACAATAAAATAAGATTGACATATAATATAAAATTGACGTATGAAATATTATTGCCATATAAAATGATATTGACATATAAATAATATTGACATATAAAGTAATATTTACGTATAAAATAATATTGACACATAAAAAAGATTTGCATATCAAATAAGATTGACATATAAAATAATATTGACACATAAAATAAGATTGATGTATGAAACAATATTGACATATAAAATAATATTGACACATGAAATAATAGTGATATATAAAATAAGATTGACGTATGAAATAATATTGCAATATAAAGTAATATTGACATATAAAACAATACTCACATAAAGTAATATTGACATATGAAATAATATTTATATATAAAGTAATATCGACACAGAAAATAATATTGGCATATAAAATAATATTGACATATGAAATAATATTGACACATAAACTAAGATTGACGTATAAAATAATATTGACATATAAAATAATATTGACATATGAAATAATATTGACACATAAACTAAGATTGACGTATAAAATAATATTGGAATATAAAATAATATTGACACATAAAATAATATTGACATATAAAATAATAATAAAACTCTAAAATAATATTGCCACATGAAATAAGATTGACTTATAAAATAATATTGACGCATAAAATAAGATTGACGTATAAAATAATATTGACACATAAAAAAATTGACGTATAAAATAATATTGACATATAGAATAATAATGACACGTAAAAAAATATTGACATATAAAAAAATATTGACACATAAAGTAATATTGACCTATAAAATGATATTGCTATATAAAATAAGATTGACGTATAAAATAATATTGACATACAAAATAATATTGACAGATAAAATAAGATTGAAGTATAAAATAATATTGACATATGAAGTAATATTGACATATGAAATAATATTGATATATATAGTAATATTGACACAGAAGATAATATTGACATATAAAATAAAATAGACATATACAATAATATTGACATATAAAATAAGATTCACGTATTAAATTATATTGACACATAAAATAATATTGAGAGATAAAATAATATTAACATATTAAACAATATTTCCGCATAAAATAATATTGACCTATAAAATGATATTACACATAAAATAAGATCGACGTATAAAATAATATTTACACCATAAAAAAGTGACGTATAAAATAATATTGATATATAAAATAATAATGACACATAAAATAATATTGGCATATAAAAAATATTGACACATAAAATAAAATTGACATATAAAATAATATTGATATATAAAATAAGAATGACGTATAATATAATATTGACATACAAAATAATATAAACATATAAAATAAGATTGACGTATAAAATAATATTGATATATAAAAAATATGGACACAAAATAATATTAACACATAAATTAGATTGACGTATAAAATAATATTCACACATATAATAAGATTGACATATAAAATAATATTGACATATAAAATAATATTGACACATGAAATAAGATTGACATATGAAATAATATTGACATATAAAAGAATATTTACACATAAAATAATATTGACACATAAAATAAGATTGACATATAAAATAATATTGCCATATAAAATAATATTGATATATAAAATAATATAGACATATAAAATAATATTGACGTATAAAATAATATTGACACATAAAATAAGATTGACGTATAAAATAATATTGACATATAAAAAACAGTGATATATAAAATAATATTGACACATAAAACAAGATTAACATATAAAATAATATTGCCACATAAAATAATATTGTCCTATAAAATAATATTGACACATAAAATAAGATTGACGTATAAGATAATATTGACACATAAAATAATATTGACATATAAAATAATAATGACACATGAAATAATATTGACATATAAAATAATATTGACACATAAAATAATATTGACATATACAATAATATTGACATACAAAATAATATTGACACATAAAATAAGATTGACGTATACAATAATATTGACATATTAAGTAAGATTGACATATAAAATATATTGACATATAAAATAATATTGACACATAAAATAAGATTGACATATAAAATAATATTGACATATTAAATAATATAGATATATAAAATAATATTGACATATAGAGTAATATTGACATATAAAATAATATTGACACATAAAATAAGATTGACACATAAAATAAGATTGCTTTATAAAATAATATTGGCATATAAAAATAAGAAACGGTTTATTTGGAAAGAAAAAAGTGAGCTGCAGTAACTACAATTTTTTAAAATTTTTCAGTGTGTAAAAAAACGAACTTAGAAAACGTTTGTAAACGACAAGAAGAATCACGAAAGTTTAAGTGTAAATAGTGTGTGCTTTTCTCGATTTTATATAAATAATACTAAATGAATTTTAAGTAGAAATGATTCTTGAATCAATAATATATATATATAAATTACAAGTTAAAAACCATTTATACTCTGAACAGATTTTTCTCGCGTTATCCTCTAACCGCAACCTTTAAGCATTAGCACAAGTATATTCCTTGTCATCTTTGTCCAGGAAGAAGGAATTGTAATGAGTGAAATCAAGAATGGGAGAGAAAGAGAGAAAAAATAACAATTTCTCCACGCATGTCTTTTTTTTTACACAGAGATCACCACTTATCAAGGCCTGGCAGCCACTCAGGGATAAGGGTTATTGCAAGTACATTACGTTAGTGTGGAGATTTGATGAAGTGTTTACTTAAGGGGACGGTTCATTAGGAATTTGTTAACATTGGACTTGAAGACATCCAAGTTGTAGTCCGGTGGGAAGCAGGCAGACGGAACAGAGTTCCACAGGCGTGCAGTTCTAAGAAAGAAGCTTTGTTTATGGAATCCGCGTTTTGATTTAGGCACAGATATAGAGTGGGGGAAATTTTCCACAGTGGATTCAGCTAGACGGGTGTTTTTCGTGAAAGATTGGCGAGGGGGGACCAGAGATTGGAGTTCAGACGAGCACCTGGCATGGAAATAACGATAAAACAAGGATAGGCTCGCAACGTCTCTTCTGTGGGAGAGAGGTTGCAGGATAGAGAAAAGGGCATCCCCCACTAAGCCACGAAGTCTATTTTGTGCTCTGTCAAGGCAGGATAGGCTGGTTTTAGCAGCTCCTGCCCAGATATAGCAACAGTATTCCATCCTTGGACGTACTTGGCTTTTATATAGATAAGGAATTGCATCAGTAGTGAGATATCTGCTGGAGCGGTAGAAGGATCTCACTCTCTTTCCAGCGACCTTGGCAACAGACTTGATGTACGTGTTCCATTTCAGATCAGGGGTAAAGGTCAAACCCAGAAGCTTGTCAAAACACGGGGCCTCACCCAGACGAGAGCCATCCATCACAATTGATGCCAGATGGGGATCAGAGCGTTGATGATGTAAGGATAGAAGTTTGGTTTTGGATGCATTAAAGGTAACCAGCCACATCTTCCCCCACTGAACCACGCGCTCGAGATCAGATGAGAGAGAATCAGAGAGAACTTTGTCATTTACAGCCTTTGATGTGTTGCCGTAGATGGTCGTGTCATCAGCATAGATGTCAACGAATGATTTAAGTATGTGTTTAGGGAGGTCATGGATGTAGATCAGGAAGAGAGTTGGGCCCAGGATTGACCCCTTAGAGACTCCAGCATTTATATTGCAGACCTCCGATTTTTGTCCATCTACCACTACTCTTATGAGCCTATCGGAGAGAAATGATTTAATGATTGAGAAAACATTTCCAGTGTCTTTCTCTTGATTTTGTTTTGTTTCTATAAAGATCTATTTGTTTAATTTTTATGCTGTTCAATTTTCATTATCATAAGCAAAATTTATCTCTCGTGAATGAGCAAAATAGAAACGGTGAATATTTGATAGACAACGGAGAAAGGAGGGAGCTAAATATATATAAATTTTCTTTGCAATGAAAGAAGGAATGGAATTTGGGACCAAAAATTAAGGCATAAAAAAGAGTGGATGGAATGCAAGCAAAGTTAAATAATAGACGATTCGAACATAAAATAAATTAAACATTGAACGATAACTTTTAATAGACACGTAAAAGAAATGGGAAAGAAATAAGGAATGAGATAGGAAAAATACAATAAGCAAAACAAGTTTGCTTTCAAAATGTCTTCTTAAGTTAAATAAAGGAAAAACAAATCGCATAAAAGTAAAGGGTAATAAGGCAAACCAAGAGAAAAGGAGAGCAAGGGAAAGAGAGTTTAAAACAATTAGAGGGAAGGTTAACACCGGAAGCATAACGTCATGGCGCAATAAAAAAAAGCACACACAAAGCGCTAGGTGGCAGCACTGTGTGATAAAGAGAAACGCAGCAATTAAAGTAGCAAAGTGAAAGTAATAAAACGAACTCGTACAAAGTCAGCGTCATAGTAAAGGTTACATCCCTTGGCGTCCATAGTAGAATGAAAAACCTCCTGTCTCCTTAGAGTTTTCTTTACTGTTTTCTCTCCAATTTGTTTTGCTATTGTCCCGTTCGTGCGAAGGAAGAGGGTTTGGAAAAAAGTCTTGGAAATAAAGGGGTAATAGAAATAAATTATTTTATCGCTATCCCTTGCGATATATATATATATATATATATATATATATATATATATATACTAGCATGGTGACCGGACGGCGCCCAGAAATAACGAATGTTTCACATTCCCATATATTTATTTTTGACAAGTCGCCCATTTTTCAATCAAATCGATTGATTACCTGCTCTAGTTAAGGATCCATCGTAGTGCACCAGGAGGAAGCTCACATTGACTCTCTCTATGATTTATTTCAAAATACATCGCAGTCTATATTACACTGTGGAGAAGCTACTGTTGATTCTATAAAATATTTTTATATAATGTGAAATTAAGGCTAAAAATGCTAAAAGTCAAGTATCATACTCCGGTTGTGCTCTAAATAGAAACATTACTTTTGAACGTGCTCCTGTCATACCAAAGCACTTACTGTTGATTTAAGATGTCGAGTTTTTCGACTTGTGTGGTAATAAAAATTCTCAAATGCACTTGCGATGTTAGGCTGTGTAAGGTGTTAACTTTGGTCCAAATCACCTATCTCTTCTTTCATCAAATTGTTTTGATTATTGGTTATCGATTCTTATCGAGGATATTCTGACACAAAACCTGCCTAAGAACACTACCAGGCACATAAAGTTTATTTCATGTGAAATTTCAGAAAAATCGGCCCAGCCGTTTTCGAGTCCATAGGGAACGAACACACAGGCACACATACACGCAAAGTTCGTTATTTATATATATATATATATATATATATATATATATATATATACTTATAGAAGACCCAACGTTGTGTTTCATGAGTCAAACAGGTTTATTACCATTATTAGTGAACGGGCCCATTCGTCCATCAAATCGATTGATTGCCTGTTTCAACTGTTCC
Source organism: Euprymna scolopes (assembly GCF_053919585.1). NCBI lineage: Eukaryota > Metazoa > Mollusca > Cephalopoda > Sepiida > Sepiolidae > Euprymna > Euprymna scolopes. Next base: position 111,820,399 of record NC_136492.1, on the reverse strand, counting down.
AATCGGGAACCCACCGCGATACACTCTGGGAAAGCTTACATGACCTTTCATAGCGACCTTATTTATGATACATTGTAGTCTACATTGCACTGTAGAGAACTTACTGTTAATTTGATGTCATTATTTTTACGTAATAACTTGAATTAAAGTTTTAAAAGCAAAAGTCAAGAATCATGGTCTATTGTGTTCTAAACAGACACGTTAATTTTGCATGCGCCCCTGTCTTATCAAAGAACATAGTGTTAATTTTATACGCCGTGCCCTTCTGATAAAAGTTCTGAAATGCACTTGTGATGTTAGGTTGTATGAGAGTGTTAACTTTAGTCAAAATCGGACTGTTCCTTCTTTAAGCGGATTTTTCGATTATTATTTTTTATATTTATCGTGGACATTATTGATCTTAGATACTTATCTGATGTACTTCGATACAAAACCTATACAAGAACATTCTCAGACAGGTAAAATAAATGTGTGTGAAATACTATAAAAATCGGCGCAGCCGTTTAGGAATCTATCAGATACGAACTCACACACACACACACACACACACAGAATGCCTTTTATACATAACTAAAAATATATACTATATTGCTTTTGTTTTTCTGTCAGTTCTACATTTTCAGAAAACTCGTAAGTCGATCTGACTGAAATTGAATATGAACCATTGTTATAATAAGGTGCAGAGAACTGAGTATTATGGAATCCGTTCGATGAACAATTAGGGATTAATAGGGATTTATAGAGATTCGTCAGCACAAACTAATAATAATGTGTTTGAATCTGTGAGAAATTGTGAACTTGTGAACTATCTCATTTATAGCAATTTGCGTCATGCAATGTAAATGGGTGGCGTACTATGACATAGACTCAATTAATCTATTTTCAGAGGTTTTGTATTTAGAGAAATAACTATTTACATAAGAAAGACCTTCAATCGAGTCTACAAAGGGTGACGTCAAAAAACGTGCTAGCTATGGAATATCTTCGCCACCATCGAATTTTCTCTCTTTATATGAGTCAGTCCTCTTTGAAACAGACGTAGGAATACTTTTTTTTTACTTTGAAGCTCACCAGTTATCAAGGAAGGGAGACCACTCGAGAATAAGGGTTAAGTGTTAGATGAATTGTGATAACATAATCAATAACAATAATAATAATAGTGGAACATATGTAGGGCTAGATTATCTAAGAGAAGGGTTCAATAGAATTTATTCTTATGAGATTTGAAGACGACCATGTTATGCCGAGAAGCAGAATACGGTATTGCGTTCCGCAGACGGACGGTTATTTGGAAAGAAACTCTACTCATTGAATTTTAGTTTTGTTTCAGGTGCAGATAGTGAGGAAAGTATTTGGCGGTTGTTACAGCTAGCTGAGTATTTGTTGCGAATTTTTTACGAGGAAACAATAAACTGAAGCTCAGTCGAGCACCTGCCATAAAAGCAAGCAATGATTATGCAGAGACAGACTCTCAACGTCTCTTCTATGATTGTTTAGGCGTTGGACTTTCGGGAAAGGAATTGTTAACCACGAAAACCAAAAAAAAAAAAAGCCAGAAATTTTTAATACGGATATTATATGGTTTCTACGTAGTACTTAATACTCAATATATTTATTAACATTAATAAACTAGAATGTTGCTGAAACATAGATCTAGATTTTGTTTATTGCATTTTCAGCGCAAACAAGGTACAGTGCCACTTTGATGTAAGGGCTACTATCTGAGACATACATTGCAGAGATTCTATGTAGAGAGTTGAGCAGCAAGATGTATTTTCACATTGCACTTGAACTTATGCATGTCAGTACAGTCAGGGAAGCAAGGAGCCGCAAGAGAATTCAAAAACTTATAACTCCAAGGAAAGAAACTATTATAGAAGAAAGCGACCCGGCATCTAATAATCTCTATTGTGTATAGGTGCGATTTATTTGCTGGCCAGCTATTTGCATTGAGTGCGTACAGAAGCATGAAGTTCGTCGGAGCACTTACCATTAAAATACTTGTAAAACAGGCATATGGATGCAGCATTCTGTTGATGGGACAGAGGTTGAAGCTTTGCTGACGTTGCTAAATGCTAATTAGGTTGCCGACTCTCTCTTGACCTCCGCCTCAGAGTGACAGACTAGTATCAGATGTGGGAACAATATTCCATACATAGATGCATGCTGGCCTTGTAGATGTGCAGGATACTCTCAGACGTAATTAACTTTCTAGCACGGTAACGAAAATCCACTCTATTTGGGGCAGTTTTGGAAATGCTCTCAATATGTCTGCTCCAACTAGTTTGAGCGAAATACTTGTAATAGCGTGTATAAAGGAAGAATTTGAATGCTTTAAAGACACTGTCCTCGAGTGTGTTCGGCCTCTCTGTACAGGTGGTTGTCAGGACAACAAGGCATAGCGATACTTTCCGTTACAAGTAAACCCTGAGTCAATATATATATATATATATATATATATATATATATATATATATATATATATATATATATAACAGATTTCGAAGTTCAAAACAAATCCCCACGGCACGGGTATAATTTGGTTTATACGATGAAATGTACACATTCTCTAAGTGATGTTGCCTCAAGTAAAACCACTACGATTAATACTCCACCAGACTATATGTATTCTGGTAATCTTGTCAATTGAGAGGGGAAGATAAATGTTCTTATTTTTTTTTTACTAACTCAACGTTTGAGAGATAAAAGAGAGCAACTATCTGTGGATCTCATGCAGCGATTAAACGTTTACTCCGGAAAAAAATGGGTCTTTGATTGCTGAAAACTTTGACTGCCGTAAAATAAAAATAAAATGATTATTTTTTTCCATCTTTTACTAATAACATTTAAGAAGTAGAACAGAATATTGATTGAATACACATAGAGAAATCAAGTGTTACATCTCATAGCAAACCTTCATAAAAGTTTCAACCAGATCGCTTCAGTAGTTTCCAAAAAAAGTGGTATAGACAGAAAGAAACACAGATTCAGATAATTTAGATATTAAGAAATATCATTATTCATTTTTTGATAGATTTCATTTCTTAAGTCAATAGAATTAATATTAGTAAAACCATTGTTTAAAAAGTTAAATGCCCTTAGTTTAGCATTTCATGACTAATTGTGTTCAACTCAGCCTTTCGTACATATGGAAAAGTTAAATATAGCAAAGAAAACGGTTATGTAATTAGCAAAGACGAATAGAAAAAATAAAATGAGAGTAAAAAAGAAACAATGAAAGCAAAATGATAGCACTTTTTTTGCTATGTAAACGTAAACCAACATATCCAACTAAAACGAATCAATTTTAAATGATGTAAATAATTTTCACTTTACAAATAAATCTTGGGCAAATATCCAAAATAACGCAGTTTTCGAAGTCCAAAAAGATCCACTTATACTTTGGTTTATACGATATTATCTTCTATTCTATTCTTCTGTCTTTCTTCTCCTATCTATTCTATTTTCTTTTCTTCTCTTCTTCTTCTATTCTTCTTCTTTCTATTCTATTTTCTTCTATCTATTCTATCTTCTTCTATTCTTTCTATATAAATAAAATGAACTCATTTTTCTCGTATGAGTTTGACCTTTATAGGATTAAAAATCAAGACATTACATGCAAATTCACTGTGCACAAACTGCAGCATAGGATCTGAGGTGTGCTACAGGCCTATTGCCCTTACACTTCCTCGATAGCCGTACATTCCTGCATCTTTTCCGGTGAGAGTTCACTGCCAAAACCGGTTATAATCAATGGATCTTGTAAAATCTTTTCTCTCTATTAAATTCCTACTACTCCTGCCACCACTCAACACCGCTGAGAACGCGTCCACAAGGAACAGTTGGATTAAACACCGGTTTCGAATCGTAAAGGGTTATTAAAGCCATTTTTCCTTTTTTTTTATTCTATTTTCCCCCCTTTTCTCCCATAAAAAAAACAACAAAAAAAGAAAAACTGAATTACGGTCCGATTACCATTATCTTTTTGCCTTTTTGCTTTTTTTACATCGAACGCAAACTGCGTGACTACTCGGATTTTACTTCCGGTTTTGACAACTCTAACCGCAGAATCTTACTATGAGTTTTATTCATTAGTACTTCCCACTAAAAACTTATTATTAAATAAACAAACAATTTCTTAGTTACAATTTATTATTCGAACGATAGCGTAAAATTACTTGCATTTCATTTAAGAAACAACAAAACAAAACACATAAACGTACTAAACGTCCGATTAAGATTAGTTTGTTTTGTTTTGCATTTTTATTCTTCGGTAAAACGCACACTGCGAGACTACTGAATTTTTACTTCCGGTTTGGATGACTCCAACCGACGAATCTTGCTATGAGCTTTACTTATTACTGCTTTCAACTACACAAATTTTGAAACTAACATCTCATTTTTTTGCAAATTACTATTACAACGCAACCATATCGTGAAATTACTTGCATTAGACTTGAAAATCAAAAACAAAAACAATAACATAAACTGCGCGACTACTCCGTTTTTACTTCCGGTTTGGGCGACTCTAATCGACGATTCTAACTATGAGCAATGTATTATTTAATTTTATTAGTTACATATTTAGATCGTGTAATTACTTGCATTGAAAAACAAAAACAAAATAAAGAAACAGATAAAGGTCCGATTAAGATCAGAAAATTATGATTGCTTTTTCTTTTCTGAAGAATTCCGTACGTGTTTAAATTAACATTTATGAATGCTTCTTCTTCATTAACGATATTACATTTGATACATACTGAGTTTCCCACAACTTTTTCATGTCTGTGTTTAGTAAGACAAACCATTTCGATTTAATGTACCGTGCGAAAGTCACTTCAAACTAAAAAAAAAGCTCTGACACTGTTTTAGATAGTTTTTAACTTATTTACCCAAAATTAACATTTTCAACTGAGTCCGCGACCATATCTCTTCTCCATATACAGACATACACACTGTGTTCTTCGTGATGATTAAACATTTTCCATTAAATAAAAACACTAAAATATCAGACCATTACGTACTACAAGAGTACAACTTCTTATATTTTCGCATTTGTTTTTGTGCAATGCGATTGCTGTACTAAGAATATAAGAAACATGCAATCTCTCTTTTTTTTAGACTTTTCCATTACACCAAATTGAGCCACAGCAACGCGTGGCAGGGTAAAGCTAGTATATATATATATATATATATATATATATATATATATATATATATATATATATAGTATAACAGTAATGTACACTACTGTTCGCTGTATCGCAGGCCATCGGTGTGGCTACACCAGCACTTTTCCTTAACCAGGGATTAAACCTACAACCATCGAGTTGATAGTCGGCAGTTCTAACATCTGACCCATGGGATTAGTGGTCGGAGATGATCTTCTTGAATGTCCATTTAAATAGACACTAGCCCCCCGCACCATTTTTACAGTGCTTGAGCAGCTTGTATTTCATATAATATTGTTTTAAATACTATTATTAATGTCTTCAGTCTTTCTGTGCAAACGTTTTTCAAGGCAACCTAATATGAAAATACTTCGTCTTACAAATAAACTCTGAATAAATATTCAAAATAAGATTCGAAGATCAAATTAGATCTACTTAAAACGGTTATAAACTTGTCCATATGAAGAATGGTGCAAGTTGTAGGGATATATCTTCAAGTAACAACACTTAGCTAGATACTCCACTAGACCAGGCGAATCATTCTACTGAAATCTAGTAATGTAAAACAATATGGTTGTCTTCAAGTCTAATGTAAACAAGTTCTTTATGAGCCGTTCCACTTGTTAACAAATTTACTGAACTTCCATTACTAACGATTACTATATTGTCCAATTTCTACTGTACACTCTTTAAGCGTTATCCTCGAGTGGCCTCTTGGCCTTGATAAGTGATGACGCCTATGTAAAAAATTAATAAATAAAAAATAAAAAAAATTGGTCATTTGAGGAAAGGAACATGAATTGTCGTTACTTTATTACTAATTTAACAGTTGATAGATAAATGAGAGTCTTGATTGAACACTCTGATATCTATGTATCTCATATACAGATCAATTGTTACTCCTAGAAAGATATCGCTTGATATTTGAGAAGTTACTGAAGTAAAATGAAAACAGTATATTTGGTTGCCTGGAAAGCTTTTTCAATTAATTTGCTGGGGATATTAAGAAATCTATAAACTGTTTACTTAAATCATAGATGAAACTTTGTATGTATTTGTTTAGCATGTTTTTTCATGGCTGACAAATTCTTTTGATGTTATTTACTTTCAGAAACCTTTTATTAAAAGAAAATGGATTGCAACAAATTTCATGTCTGGATAATGATGTTTTTCTTTCTTCAAATCAACAAAAATGGAAACACTGCTGCTAAAATTGTCAAAGAGATTTCTGAAATGTAGGGTGATAATTCCATAGGAGAATCCACTTTTTTGGGGTGACTTGCAAAATTCATAACAGGAAACATCAGTCTCTGAGAAGACACTCGCAGTGGAACCACCTAAAAATTTAATAGGGATATTTGAAGACAAAAATTGAAGAAAATCAAACATCACAACTGGAACACATGCTCAAGATTTGAAAGTGTATTTTTTTACAAGGTGGTCACCACTTATCAAGGCCTGGAAGCCACTCAGGGATAAGGGTTATTGCAAGTACAGTACGTTAGTGTGGAGATTTAATGAAGTGTTTACTTAAGGGGGCGGTTCATTAAGAATTTGTTAACATTGGACTTGAAGATATCCAAGTTGTAGTTAGGTGGGAAGCAGGCAGACGGAACAGAGTTCCACAGGCGTACAGTTCTAAGAAAGAAGCTTTGTTCGTGGAATCTACGTTTTGATTTAAGCACAGATAAAGAGTAGGGAAAATTATTGACAGTGGATTCAGCTAGACGGGTGTTTTTCGTGAAAAATTGTGGAGGTGGGGCCAGAGATTGGAGTTCAGACGAGCACCTGCCATGGAAATAACGATAAAACAAGGAGAGGCTCGCAACGTCTCTTCTGTGGGAGAGAGGTTGCAGGGTAGAGAAAATTGCATCCCCCACTAAGCCACGAATCTATTTTCTACTCTGCCAAGGCAGGATATGCTGTTTTTAGCAGCTCCTGCCCAGATATAGCAGCAGTATTCCATCCTTGGACGTACTTGGCTTTTATATAGATAGAGAATTGCATAAGTAGTGAGATATCTTCAAAAAGTACAGTTCATGACAATTTTCAGTGAATAAATATTGTATAATAAGACCAAATCTTATTTTTATCTTGATTGTAAAATGCTCGGAACATTTCGGAAAACCTAATATATTTAGACCAAAAACTGACAGAGGAGTTTGGTAGGAAGTTTTTAAAGTATATATATATATACACACATATATATATATATATATATATATATATATATATATATATACGCATGCATATACCTGTATAGAAAGAGGTTTGTGTTTACTATAAACATTTACGTAAATATTAAGCAAGTATAAATCATGTAGAATACCTGCATGAATATAATTACACGTAATAGTTAACTAAAGGTGATCGTCCTATAAGAAAAATGAAAAAAAAAGGAAATTAATTAAAATAATTTGATGTTGTTATGTTTCTCTGTTTTGCACTGTATTTTGTTTTGGATGCCAGTCTATTCCAATGTATTCAATTTGATACTTTCTAATTACATTTAACTTATTAAAAACATTAATTTCTGTACCCTTAACTGGGAACTTTTCTACAAGGAGAGGTTGTTGTTTTTGTTTTTTTCGCCGATATTTTCGAAAGTCATCCACTATTTTCAATTGACTAGCCTTAATTTAAACCTTCACCACTTCCGGTTTGGCGGTTTTTTCTTCATGTTCCTTTCCTCCTTCGGGGTACGGGTTCGAGCCTGCCTACCTACTACCACATATTTTTTTTTTACACAACACACACCTCCAAACACCCGAGCAACGCCGGGCACCCAGGCTCTTAAAAAATATATATATATATATATATATATATATATGCATAAATTAAAAAATATTTAAGCGTATTTTACAGCGAAACGAAGCTTGATCCCTCTTCTAGTATGCATATAGAATTCGCAGTGATCGTTATTATAGAGTGAAGATCATACTTGCCCTTTATGTTAAAAATGGCGGATTACAAGACAAACATATATAAGTTGTTATTTTTATAGATATTTAGAACTGCCCACAAATGGATTATATTTGGATGCGTGCAAAAGTGTATTTTTATTGGTCATTTGGTTTAAGGCTGCCCTTTTGTAATAGAAGAGGAAAAAACGATGACATGGAAATGGATTAACGGGCGGGATTGAAAAGTCTTAAAGAGACTCAGGGTTAAATAAGATGTGCTGGAGGTCCGGGCGCTTTCTTTTTTTTTTTTTTCTTTTTATATATTTTTTTATTTTATATATACTTCAGGTTAACGAGGACAGAGCCAGGTCAGAGCACTTCACGTGCTAAAGACTAATTCTAATTCCTGGCGAGTATGCACGTGCCCGTTGGCGAATGATTGCGGGTACGGCGAAAAAAGATCGACCACAATAAATTGTCTGGCAAAATCTCTCTTCTCAAGATGGGAAAACGTGAAATTCTTTATCTTTTTTTTAATTTATTTTCTTTATACGTTTCTTGTTTCATTGTCCGTGCGTTAATAGCGATCGAAATGACCGATTGGTAGTGGTGGACAGAGTGCATAGTGACCAACAGAACAAAAAGATGCATTTTGAAGAGAACAAATGGTGGCTTAAGTAAGCGCAAGAAGCGAAAATGATTAAAGGCTGTGAATTGTCTTTTACTCCTTGAAAGACATTTCTAATGCGAATTTATAATCTTGCTCGATTTTTCTTTTATCATAATCATTATTATCTCGACCTGCTTTGCCCCATAGCATATATTAATTTGCCGCTCCTTTCAATATATATATATATATATATATATATATATATATATATATATATATATATATATATATGGCAGTAGAGTTTAGTTTCATAGAAGTACATCCATTGAAACAACATACGTCTAGCAAAAGTGCTTAATGAGTTAACAGAGCAGGTATATTTTAATTTATTTATGCAAACATTGATAGTTACATATGTGCATACACGCTTCTGCAATCACCCGAGGGAAATTCTTGGCCTGAAGACGTAATCTCTCCAATAATGAGTGATTACAGAAAGGTGTATGCACATATGTAGCCATCAATGTTTGTATAAACAAATCAAATATATATACATATTATTATTATTGTTATTATTATTATTAATTTTTTTAAATAACATTTTACATATAAAAATTCCATATGTTCATATACAAATAAAATCAGTCAAAAATTGATTTGACAAAATTAGGCTTCATGATTATTAGTTTTTATAATTGATCATGCATATGATATTTTCGTAAAATCAAGGCAACAAAATATAAAATGAGAATGTCATAGAGTGTATTTCCACGTGCTTTACAATCGATTCATAACTATTTCGACAAATTTAAATATTATATTATTTAAAAATATTTAAAACATCCCTACTCTTCAGACAGCAAAATACATTTTCTATGCATGTATGAATATATTCATAATCACTATTTATGAGTTCAAAAAGTTTGGACTTACCTCTTTACTATTATTTTATTTTATTGTCAATACTAATGGACAGTATCATAAACCGAACCGAACACTATTCTATATAGACAATAAATCTAATCAAGTGTATGAAAAAAAAGCTGTATATCAAAATGAATATCTAGAATATAACAAAATGAGGATATATTATAAGATTATTATAATAAAACATAAACTCGATTAGGATATCAAAGAAAGACACAATACATAACGGATGGAGATAATAAAACTAGCAGGACAAACTACAGAATATCATATAACACGTTGAATGAAGGGAGACAGATTGTAAAGAATAAAAATATGTATACAAATATCAAGACGAATAAAAAGATTGGAATTAAAATAATAAAGAAGCATATAATAGTAATAATACTATTTAGAATAAGAGAAATTGGAGCAAAAACACATCTGGTTTAATCAACCCTTCCAGTGAGCATATACAAAATAATATCTCTAACGAGTTTTACAAAATAATTAATAAGAACTTATCTCCACAGAAAATTGATCAAGTAAAATTATAATACGAACACGGGTAAACTTTTATTTTCAACCGCTGCATATATAAGTAAAACTATAATAGACTAATGTTGGTAAAATAAGCAAAATAGTTAATAATAGTAGGATTGTATTGTTTATTAAATTTGGAGAAAAAGTGTAGAATACATAACGAATGTCCATTGAAGGGCAACCGCTTAATTTCTGAAACTGTATACAAACGTGACGTTAAGGTGGATAATAGAATAAAAAATACACTGTAGTTATTTTTAAGATGGATATCGAAACTATGTTTACCATATAACATTAGACCAGGAAAGGAACTAATTCGAGATGATGATAAGGATAGAAATAGGGATAGAAAAAAAATAATTATTAAAAATAAAAAAGAACACGACTGCATTAGGGGGTTTGGTTATGAGACTATGTAAGAATAAAATAGAATTTGAATGAAAATGGTCGATAAAGTATAATAATAATAGTAGATAAAGCTAGAAAATATATACATTGAGTAAATTAAAAAGATGTAATCTATGTTTACTTGCGTCATACCACATAGTGAATTTTAAAGACGTAATTTTAAACAAAAAGTTAGATGTTATGCAAACCTGTATACATAGAAAAAAAACTCCTGTAATCACGCCTACAACATGATTGAAATACATGTTTTTAATTAAAAAAACGTTTAAAGAATATGTTGAGACTTAAAAGAACGTGTGGTAAGAGAATTTTAAATTTATTACGAAGATTTTATGATGGTGCACTAGATAAATTAATGAGTCATCAACTTAACATATAGAAACTAAACTAATACTAACTTAAAGGAAATAGAATAAAATTTAAATTTTATGATCGTTATTGGTAGAAATGTCAATAAGACAAGAAGGAAAAAAGCAAGCATTAATAATTGCAAGGTATGAAGGCAAACAGATTATAATCGATTAAAATAGGTTAAATCAAAATATTAATTTGAAGCAAACTAAGTGTGAAATTGAACTTAGATTGATATAATGAGGATAATGCTAGAACTATAAGTTTAAAATCAAGCAAATGATATTAATAAATACTAAAGTTAAAATACAAAAGTAAGAATTTTGATAAAATCATGAATCGATAAATATTGGTAAAATAGAGCTTATCAGATTAAAAGGTAAAATGAAATACTTAAAGATACGACTTGAAAAAAAAGATTTAAATTTAAATTATTGACATAATTAATATGGGATGAAAACAAATTTCTATTAATATTACTTTTCATTATACTTCTTTCTTACAAAATAAGATGTGAATGAGTATATCGTTACATGTAAATAAATATTCATACGAAACTAAGGTAGAATGAGAAAACAATAGTTGTACAAATAGAGACGACAATCTGTAAGTGTAGATTAGGAGATGAGGAATAAATCAATAAAATAAATAAATTGAGAAGTGAAAATTAATTATAAAAATTTACAAAATATTAAAAGATTAAATGAATATAAAATAAGGAATTGTTGAAGTATCATATATAAATTAGAAATACGGAACCTGGCTAATTACTCAATTCCAAGGCAATTGAATAAAAATAAAAAAATAAAATGCATTAATGGTAAAGAAGTGAGTATAACTGCTTGATCTCTTAAAATATGGATTATGAATATATTCAAATATGTATAACAAATGCATTCTGAAGAGTAGAATGGAAGGTTTTAAATGATAAATTTAAACTGTAAATTTGTCCAAATAATTATGAAATAATTGTAAAACATAAGCAAATACACCATATGATGTTCTCATTTTATATTTGGTTGTCTGTATATATATATATATATATATATATATATATATATATATATATATATATATATAAGTAAATGATAGTTTGCTTGAAGCATTACTGGTAAAGGAATATATGGAAGTTTTAAAAGCCAAAAGCAATGCGAAAGGACTGGAATCACAAGAGTAAAGAAAAGAAAAACAAACAAATAGACGGGTATGTTCGAGTAGAAAAATGTCTAATTATTTATTCATTTATCAATCCTCCCCTCGTTATATAATTAATTTTCCACCAAGTTATTGGTATGTCCTGTATATATAAAGTCCGTTGGTGGTATGGAACTTTTATCTACACTACAAAAAGAGGGAAAAACGCCAACGCCAAATTCCCATCAAATACCTGTTTTCTCAAGCTTCCCTTCTTCAACGAGAGAATCTCCTCAGCTATCCGTAGAGCCATACACCATGAGAAGCTATACATACAACTTATCCACACCGGAACCACCTTAGATAGCAGCTAAACTGGAAACACTCACTACATACACCCGACCCTTTCTGGCTATCCAACTGCCCCATCCCATATACAGGCTTATGTTTGCGCACCCACGTGGTCTACGACCTGCAGTGCACTAAATGCAACAAATCCTACATAAGGAGTGCTGCTAGACTGCTACACCTACGCATTAAAGAATTCCACAAGCATCTTATTTCATGCAACAACTCACAACGTAATATTCGCGTTAGTATCTTTGCCTCAGTCAGAAACCTTGGAAACTCAGAATTGCTGAAGCACTCCTTATCTCCAAACACAAATATTTCCTTAATAACAGGCTAGAACTGAGCTCTCCCTTGATCTTTTGACCCCTAATAACAAGAAAGCCCATAGTAACAACGATATACAAATTATAAAATATGAAATAAATAAATGAAATAATATATGATCTAATAAAAATAAAGAAAACGAAAATGACTATACACAGTAACATACGCATAAACTACGAGGTAAATAGAAAATAAAACATCCACATGATACATTATGGTATATTTAAAGATGAGGTAATGATACTTACACATCCACACAAATAAAAATAGAAAAATAAAAATATAAACAACAAAAATATATTTATGATAAGTCAAGCAAAAAAATATAAAAAACAAAATTAAACACAGTTAAATCCCTTACACCATAAGCTACCTGGAGTTTTACTACGACATTATAATAATAAAAAACGACATTATAATAAGAAAAAAATCTTACCTGCGTCGCTAGTTTGAGACAATAATAATAATAATAATAAGAAGAAGAAGAAGAAGAAGAAGAAGAAGAAAAACAAAGAAAGAATATTATAGGCATAAAGTATAAGTATAAATAAAAATACATGAAATTAAGCCCAGTTATCCCCCTTACACATTAATACAAATAAAAATAGAAAATAAACATATAAACAACAAAAATAAATATATTTATAACAAGTCAGAAAAAAAATAAAAAAGGTAAAAGAAATAAAGTTAAGGACAGTTATCTCCCTTACACCGTAATCTACCTGGAGTTTCACTGCGATACTCTAATCATAAAAAAATTCTTAGCTACGTCGCTAGTTTGAGACACTAATAATATTAATAATAAAAATAAGAGTAAATATTAATATACATACACAAAAAATATTATAGCTACAAAGTATAACAAGAAATACATCAAATTAAGCCTATTTTACCTCATTACACAACAGTACAAACAAAAACAGAAAATAAAAACAGGGACAACAAAAGAATATATTTATAACATATTAGAAAAAAATAAAAAGGATAAAATAAAGTTATATCCTTTACACCATAAGTTGCCCGTATTTTACTGCGACACTATATTAACAAAAGAAAAAATCTTAGCTGCGTTGCTAGTTTGAAACAACAATAATAATAATAATAATAATAATAATAATAATAATAATTGGCACAAGCATAAACCCGCAACAGTACTCGAAAACAAGAACCACAAAATCCTATGGAACACGGACATACAGACGGAAAAACCCCATCCAAGCAAGAAGACCAGATGTCGTAATAATTAAAACGAAAGAAAAATCCAGTCAAATCGTAGACTTTGCTGTCCCGGCTGACAACAGAGTGAGTAAGAAAACAAGGAGAAACGGAAAAAATTCACTGAGCTAGCTATAGAGTTAAAAGGGATTTGGATGATGAAGAAAATCAAAATAATATCGATAATAGTAGGAGCACTAGGAACAATTCCGAAAAGCCTTGAAAAAAGAATGGCAGAAATTGCAATCATAGGAATGGCTGCAAAAATACAACGCCTAACGATAATGGAAACTGGTGAAATATTAAGGAAACCCCTTGAATTCAGAGAATAATACAAGTATATAATATAATGAAGAAGCATTACAGGGAATGAAGAACACTGAAGCTGCATATCTACACGTTCTACAACCCCATCACTCATCCCCTCCCATTGTCTCATCACCGTCCCCCTCCATAAAAGTGATACCAAATAACCGAGAAGGGTCAAGGAGGAGGAAATACCGAGGAAAGAGCGCTGATCAGATCTCCGCTGGACAAGCGCGAAGAGAACTGGGACCTTGGAGAGGCTTAGTGCCACTCAAATTCCAGTATAGACCAATGGCCACTGCCAGCGAGCAATCAATTGGAAGAGACTGTTGCGATGACGCAAATTTATTTGAAAATGCTATCGAAGGAGGTGGAGAGAGCTGGACGTCTGTGGAGACTTGTTGTCACTCAGCTTCCAGAGAACACCACAGGTTTCCAATTAGATCTTGGACGACTTGTGTGAAAGCTCCATATGAGCCAATAATAACAAATTAAACAAGATTTTTTAAAATCTAGCCAATAAATGTTAATAACAAATTAATAAATAAAATAAAATTAATAAATGTTAATAACAAAATAATAAATAAATAAATAAAATAAAATTACCCAAAGCTACCTACGGTTTTAACTAGTCACATCTTACTGCAGTCCTAACCTCTATCTGCTCTCCTGTTCTTTTCCGCCATCTTAAATATACGTTTGTTTTCTTTTTGAAAAGGGTGGGGTATATCTCCCGAAATTAATCAAAGTTCCATACCACCAACGGACTTTATATACACCGGACATACCAATAACTTGGTTGCAACTTAATCATGTAACGAGGGGAGGATTGATAAATGAATAAACAGTTAGACATATCTCTACTCGAACATACCTGTATGTTTGTTTGTTTGTTTGTTTGTCTTTCTTTTCTTACTCTTGTGATTCCAGTCCTTTCCGCATTACTTTTGGCTTTTAAAACTTCCATATATATATATATATATATATATATATATATATATATATATATATATATATATATATATATACTAGTTGGACGTCCATCGTTGCCGATCATACATTATCCCTAAACATAATATTTTTATTTATACATATTACGTATGTATTATTATAGAATCAATCCTCTCTTAAATCTTATATATTACGAAAAATAATTGCTTCGTGGGCTTATTTGGAAAATATATATATAATGGTAATGATAGTGTTGTCCCTCAAATTCCTTTTGTGTTTGCTTACAATACCACGTCAGCTGATATTTGGGCTTGTATGAATTCATTTTTATCAATAAGAAAGAAAGACTATTTTTAACATCTGTTTTTTTTTTCGATTTTCTATATTTATCGAATGCATTTCTAATAACACTGCCAGACATATGAATTACTTTTTTTTTGAAATCTAACATTGATAGGCTCAACCGTTTTGGAACTTGTGAGGAAGCAACTCACACGCACAAACGCACACAGTTAATTTTTTTATAATAGTATACACACACACACAGATACATATATATAAATATATATATATATATATATATATATATATATATATATATATATATATATAAATGATATGTGTATTCAGTTTCATGCGGGCTGTTATTCTTATCTTTATAGTTGTTTCACCATGTTTCGACCAACTAATTCTCTGGACCTTTTCTCAAATAATTAAACGTGACGGCATAGAAATGCTTAGTCTTGTAATTGGATCCCCAGTAATTACTGCCTTCCATAGTTGTTGTTGCCTCACCACGTTTTGGTAGAATTAGAACCGTTATCTTCAGACAATGCTCACCTGAAACTGTAGAGACTCAACGTCTCTATTCACTGTGTCACGGATACCGAAAAGGTAATCGATGTTTAATGTTATGGTCTTATAAATCCAATTTTGTATTCTAATCTGGTCTTTCATTGTTAGATACGTGTCGAATGCTGTTATTTATATTTTTATTATATTTTTTTAATCCTTTTGAGATGGGGCTTCAGATTTTGTGTATTTATTTTCATACGGACTATTAACCACCGGACGAAAATCACATTCTTTCTTCATTCGTCGACATCTATGCAGACGAATCTACCATCAGCAGCAACATTTCAAAGTCCGATAAAGATCAGTATCATTTCAGCTCTGGAGTGTGTAATACAATAGGATAAAAAATACATCTAAAACCAAACTTCTATCTTTTCACCAACAAGGCTCTGATGCCCAGTTTGACCTATTTCAAAATGAATGGCTCTCGCCTCGATGAATCACTCGGCTTCGACAAACTTTTGAAACTTACCTTTACTCCTGACTTGAAATGGAAAAACTACATTAGATCCGTTATCAAAAGAAAATGGAAAGATGGGTGGAATTGAACTCCTGAGGCAATTCTCTACCTGTACAAGAGTCAAATATGGAGTCGTGTTGTCACATCCGGAGTGGAACCTCCAAACGCACCTTTTCTATTCATGACAGGATACAAAATCGTCTTCAAAATTTAGTGAGCGATGACCTTTTCGTCTCTCAACTCCCCCTTTCTCACAGAAGAATTGTTGGGAGTATACCTATACTCTATCGATACTTTTATGGCAGGTACTTAACTGAGATTCATTTATCGTCCCCTCGTAAAATGTTCGTCAAAAATACTCACATTACTGTAACAACCCCTAACTAATGTTCTCACGCTTTATATGCGCCTGAAACAAAACGAAAATTCCACGAGAAGAGTTTATTTCCAAATAACCGTCCATCTTTGGAACGCTATACCGTATGTCTGCTTCTCTGTTTACTATAACATGAGCTCTAATCTATGGTCCCTCAGCATTAGTTTAGGAATCAAATGGATCAAAAAGCCGGAGAAAAAAGGGAAATTAACAAGGTACGTGTTAAAAAGGCATGTGAAGTCAGACGCTAAGAGAAGGTCTCCTACTGTTCCCAAAAATACGTTAACATTTTAAATTTGCTGATGCCAGAATTAGTGTCAAATGATAAAATTATTTTAAATTAAATGTTATAAAAAATTTTTTTTCTAAAAATTAAAAAAGGTATAATTAAACAGAAGAATTCTGTTATGTTCAAAATAATGTCTACTTAATAATGTTGCTTCACACACGCACGCACACACACACGCACACACACACACACACACACACACACACATATATATATATATATATATATATATATATATATACCGTACATATATATCTTTTTTGTGTATTTATAAAGTGCTTATGTAGAACAAATAAAAACATATAAAGTATACCTTGCCCTGTTTCAGTATTGAGCACTCCTGTATGAAGTGCGTTAATGGTTCATTGGTTGATTTACCTCTGGAAACATTAACGTAAATAATTATATATATATATATATATATATATATATATATATATATATATATATATATATATATATATATATATATTGGTGTTTCGATTGGTAATATAGAGTGTCTAATGGAGAAATGAACTAATAACTGGGACAAAAAGAGGAAAAAAGTAGGAAAGGGAAATTACTTTACAAATTTGTCCATTCATAATGAGCTGGAAAAACGAACGCGAGGAACTTATTTCTGTAATGGCTACCGTGATGATGCTGGGGTATTGGCCAAGGACGCTTCCGGTCGGGCCAGAGTCGTAATCCTCCATCGCGGACGCCAATCTACTCGATGCAAGTACTTGAAAGGCTTCTGTTATATTTGTCCCACTCTGGTGGTTATTGCTAGAGAATTACAGACAACTAATTCCCATGAGTCCGTTCCGGAATTGGCAAAGGAAGGACACTTCATTTTCGGCTAAAATTGCAAGTGATTTTGAAATGATGTTTCGATGATTGTCCAACAGTCGCCGGTCAAAGGAGGCCAAAGAAGCTGCTGTAAATGCATCTCTCGTTTAATGAATATATTTAGATTTCAATTGAAACAGACATTTACACACACTTACACAAACATAGACACACATATATAAATACACATACATGCATATATGTCATTTAATGTATCCAGGTAAGCGGTTATAGTGATATATAACGTTTTATCAGTTGATTTTTAGTATTTATTTCAACATAATTATATATGTTAGTGCAGGTAGAGGGTAATATATGGCAAATAATCTACACGGGATCTTTTTGCGTTTCACCATCGTAAGAACAACTCCGGCTGAAATACCTTATTTAAGGAAGTCAAATAGTTATCGGAATGAAACGCAATAACATTTCGTATAACTTAATTGTCATTCATATTTTCATAACATGATATATATGTATATATACGTATATATACGCATATATATATACTTATACATACATATATATTGTGTGTGAATACGTATATATACGCATATATATATACGTATATATATATACGCATATATATATATATACATACACACATATTATTAAAATAGTTTGATAAACAGATAGATAATGGGCATATAAAAAGAAAAATAGTACTTAATGCTCAATTGTGAATCCCTCTTTTTACTTTCATTCCACATTTTATTAAGTTTATTAATGAAATAATAGAGCAATAGATACTTAAATGTATATTTATGTTTCACTACTGAATAGGTTAAGTAATTTCATTTTAAAAGAAATTCATACATAACACTTCACTTTATATATTTTAAACCGAAATTTCAGGAAAATCTCCATAATTCAAGGAATTATAGGAGCAATAGTATTCATAAAAAAGAATTGCAAAAATTAACATGGAAAATATACCCGGTGAACAAAGTACAGGAAAGAAAGACACGATTTCACTTAAAACCAGTTAGAATCTTAGAAAAACCATTTGTTGGAATGTATAAGATAGTGGGTGAATGTTTGGTATCCGGTACTATGACACATCCCTACGAAAATTATAATCGCCTACCCAAAACCACTATCAATAATTTCCCACACTCTTTATCTGTGCCTAATCCTAAATGTAGATTCCATGAACAAAGTGTCTTTCTCATAACTGCACGCCTCAGGAACTCTGTTCCGATTGCCTGCTTTCCAGCTGACGACTACAATGTGACAGTATTCAAGTCCAACGTAAAAAAGTTTTTGATAAACCGTCCCCTAATTAATCCAATTTACAAAATTCCCACTACTTATGTTTACTACCCTATAATCACATTGACTAACGCATACCCATTAACCCTTATGCTCGAGTAGCCTCCGGGCCTTGATAAGTATTGGGTGATTCCTGCATACATATATATATATATATATATATATATATATATATATAAAATAATAATTACAGTTAAGTTTACAAAAATGATCCAAGATGGCAAAACTAAATTATAAATATTAAAGAATTAATATTTATAAAGCAATCTCAACTAGATGTAAAAGCTCGATAAAACCAAATAGGAGATAGAGCTTATAATAAGAACAAGTCGTTAATAAAATATGTTAAAACTACTTTGAAAAAGAGTTAAACACATATTTAATTTTAAAAAGGAAACACTAAATAAATGGATAGTTTCGAAGAAATACTTTCCTTCTCATAAGAGGGTAAGATTTGATTTTTTTTTTGTTTTGTTTTGATAGAAATTAATCACTTGTTTTTCTTATTTATAGGGTTTAGCCGATGTTTCTAGATGATGTAGTTTGTGGTGCCAAATAATATTTGACAAAAGAGAAAAGAGCAAATAAATCACGGCGGCGCACCCCTTTTTCTAGTAAATTATCGCCCCATTAGCCTCCTCCCACTTTTTGCCAAAATATTTGAGACCATAATTAACCATGCTCTAGTCCATCATCTTACAGATGCTAAACTACTGACTGACAAACAATATGGATTTAGACAAGCCCGTTCCACAGCAGACATCCTCACTGTGATCTCTGAACGTATATACCATTCACTGGACAAAGCGGGGGAAGGCAGAGCGGTAGCTCTAGATATATCTAAGGCTTTTGACAGGGTATGGCATGAGGGTCTCCTCAGTAAAATCAGATCATACGGTATCACTGGTAGAATACTTAACATAATTAAATCCTTCTTAGATAAGAGAAAAATCCAGGTAGTCCTCGACGGTCGCACATCTAAACAATATGATATAAATGCTGGAGTGCCCCAGGGTTCTATCCTTGGACCTCTATTGTTCCTGATATTCATAAATGACCTCCCCGACAACATTGCCTCTGAGATGGGTATATATGCTGATGACACTACACTCTATGGCAGACACGACAGGAAGACGAATGAACACATTTCTAAAGAAATGGCAGAAACACTAGAGGAAGACCTCCAATCTGTAGTGGAATGGGGACAAAAGTGGTTGGTCGCGTTCAATGCTGCCAAGACTAAACTAGTTTCATTCAATAATTACAAGAAACCCTCTCTACCACCCATAGCAATGGCCAACAACTCTTTATCTGAGAGTCCATCTTTCAAACTCCTTGGCCTAACGTTCACAGGAAACATGAGTTCGAACAATTACATTGAAGGCATTGCCAGGGCCGCTGCAAGAAAGGTAGGCTCTCTCTACCGTGCTAGAAAGCTACTAACACCCGAAAGTATCCTGTACCTCTATAAGGCCACCATTCGCCCATGTATGGAGTATTGCTGCCACATCTGGGCTGGTGCATCTGCTACTAGTCTCTCGTTCCTTGACAAGGTTCAAAAGAGAGTCGCAAACCTGATAGGCCCTGAACTGGCATCTAAGCTTCAGCCTCTGTCCCATCGATGAAATGTTGCATCCCTCTGCCTTTTCTACAAGTATTTTAGTGGTGAATGCTCTGACGAACTGCAATCACTTGTGCCCCACGACGCGAGCACCCTCGACAAACCCGACAGGCTACTAGATCCCACCCCCACACTGTAGAGGTCCCTAGATGTAAAAGATCTTTTTACTCCAATAGTTTCTTCCCCAGAACCGCAAGACTCTGGAATTCCATTCCAGGTCCCTGCTTCCCCAACAGTACTGACGTGCAGAAGTTCAAGTGTAACGTGAACCGACACCTTGCTGCCCAAATCCCTACATAGTACCCCAGTAGTTGTTGCCCCTGATAGTAGCCCCCTACACCAAAGTGGCAATTTGCCTTGTTTGGGGTGAAAATGTAATAAAAAAAATAAATTAAAAAAAATAAAAAAAAATACGCTTTTCATTAATTGCGTAATCTTGATATTTGCCTCTGTTCCTTTGACAGCCAAATAGAGTGATTGAGTGTTTTGATTTAAAGCTAAGTTGGAGTTGAAATTGATGAGGAATAGAATTGCTCTCGCGTCGATTGCTTTCTAAACCTTGAAAAGAGAGAACTTTCACGATGCTTGTCCATTAACTTAGCGAGTTAGTAAGTATGTAAGACTTATAGGCTGGTCTCGAAGACTGAAACCCTATATACTTTATGTTCCTGTAATTGAAGCTGCAAATAAATATATCTCATCTTATAATTATTTTTAAAATAGTTTTCTTGTTGTTTCTTTTTCTTTTCTTTTGCGGTTTGTTTTTCATCCTTCAGCTGTTGAAGCATCTCGAGAGACCCTAAACTGTATATTCTAATCGATAAGAGGGGTACAGCTTAATTGACGAAGAGGTTTCAACCGCACCATCCGTTTCAAGAGAGTAGAACTTCATTAGCATGTGCAAATGTCATTGATGAAAAATGAGCCAACTTCGTGGATATGAGATTGTAACACTTGTAGGCGTACAAAATTGTAAGGACAATATTATTTGATGGCTGGGAGGAGGGAGAGAGTAACACATGTACTTATACAGGCATACAATTGACATGACATCACAATATAATATAATTAATATCATTTTATTTTTAGCTTGTTGCATATTTTAAATAAGTCTTTCAATGTTCTAATAAGTAATATAAAGCTTTCTTTTGGAAGTGAATTAATTTTTATACGAATTGATCTAAACTACGATCATACAAAAATTGTTTGTATATTGTCATATACATGCCATATATATGAACACACAAACACACACATATATATACTCCCATATATATATATACATATATGATGATTGCAACGTCCTGTCAGACGAGTGCCACTCCCTCAGACATTTAAAATCCATGAGCCAAAATACCTGAGGGAGTATCTATACAAACATGATGTTACAGAGTCTTAGCTTTGTACGATAGCTAAGTCTCTCTCTCGGTTCAAAATGTTGAGATCCAGCAACAAGCAAGAGCAAGATAGCCAGCACCAAATTAAACTGCAGACCAGCTAAATGCGGGTACTGGTCTTCCGCTTTATGGTTTTTTAAATCAGAGATTTGCTTCTCCTAGAAAGGTTGCCTTCACCACGGCTAACGGGAGCCCACTCCACCCCAATACACATATACACACACACAAATATACACGGTGCTAGTTGGCCGTTGACCCAGAAAAGAGTTCATTCGCCCTTTGGAAGGTCTTGTTTTTGATCCTTCAGGGAGACTAGCCGCCCTCCTCACCAAACAAGTCTGGTGGGGGAACCAGTTTAGTCGCCGGTGACCCGACCATGAGGCAGGTAGTACTGGGTTACATGGTACCAGTAGCATATGACATGACTTGACATATATCATTCGCCCTTTGGAAGGTCTTGTTTTTAATCCTTCAGGGAGACTAGCCGCCCTCCTCACCAAACAAGTCTGGTGGGGGAACCAGTTTAGTCGCCGGTGACCCGACCATGAGGCAGGTAGTACCGGGTTACATGGTACCAGTAGCATATGACATGACCTGACATATACATATATACATATATATATATATATATATATATATATATATATATATACACACACACACACACACACACACACACACACATATATATATATATATATATATATATATATATATATATATATATATATATATATATATATATATATTAAAGCGTTTTCAAATACTCAAGTAATATCTGGTTGAAAAATTCTATTACAATTGATATGGGACAACAACATTAATAAATATATAAACAAACTTATTATAAAAATGAGCAATATATATATATATATGCATATATATATATATATGTATATATATACATATATATATATATATATATATAAATGAGTACATTTGAAATGTGAAATGATAAAATTATTTTTATTTACGTTTTTTGTTGTTGAATTTTCGCCAATAATCTGGCTTTATCAAGATGTCAATCCGATTAAGTTTTTCTTCTTCTTCATAATGATGTAATAAGAAGTCGAAGCCGCCTGAAGAGAAAATACGTCTTGTTTCGGTAACTGTTTAAATTCGTGTGTGTGGTCGCTTTGTTTAATCGCGAAATTTAAGCAAAATAAAAAATTGATTTTTTTTTTACCGTGAATTGTTAGGTTAAAGTTTTTTCCAAGAAAACTGACATTTTTTATAGAAAATTGTCATAAACTTTTCTCTTTTCAAATATAATTTTTTTTATTATAAGAAAAGATGAATGTTTTATAGAAACTGTAAAATGTTAGGTGAAAGTGCAGAAATTCTTTTTTTCAAGAAAATGTGCAAATTATTTTTTGTCACACTCCCATTAATTATGCAAAAAATGTCGATTTAGTGTTTTCAACATTTCACGGTGAGAAAAAAATCAATTTTTTTATAAAGAAATTGCGAAAAAAAAATAATAAAAGTAACTAAACAATACAAAATGCGACTAAATTTGCAGTAGGTTTTTGCTATTTGTTTTTTTAATCATCATCAGGTGTTGAAGTAAAAGCCCTAAGGAGCGAAAATGAGAATTAAAAGTGAAAACTAAAATATACAGTAAACGGCGATGAGTTAAAACATAAAGAGTCGATGAAAAGTCGATTAAAAATATAGGGTGATTAAAAATTCGAGTATTAAAATCAGCAAGTTCGTGGGCACCGTTAACAAAGTCTGTCCAATACGAACTACACAAGATATTTTAGAACGTTACTGCTTTTCTCGAATGCGATATCATTTATAGTGGGTTGAAGGATTCTAATATATGACGCTTCAAAAATTTTTAATTTTTTAATATTATTTTCATGTTGTATAATTTTTATGTTGTCAACGAGGACCTTTCTAAGATTGGAGGGGGGGAGAGTTATGTTCTTTTATCAAATGTTTATATATAGCACTAGTATTATTTAGATGCATGGTTATTCGCCGGGACAACGTTGTGTTGTATGCCCATATATATATATATATATATATATATATATATATATATATATATATATATATATATATATATATATATATATATATATATGGGTGTGGGTGGGTGTGTGTATGTATGCATATACATATATATATATATATATATATATATATATATATGGGTGTGGGTGGGTGTGTGTATGTATGCATATACATATATATATATATATATATATATATATATATATATATATATATATATATATGTATGTATGTATATGCGTATGCGTGCATACAATTAAGTTTAAAATGACAGAAAATCATTAAAAATTTATTGGATTATCAAATGTTCAAAATCCCTTCGTATGCTTTATGCTCTATCTCGACATTTTCAGGATCGAAGAGAACCTATATATAGTCATATCTTTATATCAATATATCTGTATTACTATATATATATATATATATATATATATATATATATATATATATATATATACAAAGCGTAAAAATATTTTTAAATATTTAAATAAAACAAATATTTGAATTTTTAATAAATGTGACAATAAATAAATAATACCTCACTTTAAAAACAGGAGGCGACGCAAAACACAAAATGTCGTTGATTAATATATAACATTAGATCTTACATACACATATACACACACACACACACACACACATATATATATATATATATATATATATATATATATATATATATATATATTACACTTCCATATATTTATTTATATTTATATATAAAAGTAGAAAGAGAGGTGTGTGTATGTTCAATAAAAATAAAAATACAATTATTGATCAAAATTGCAGACGCTCACATAATAAATAAATAAATAAATAAATAAATAAATGGCACATTTTCGTTGTATGTGCAAAATGTAGTTTTTATTTTCTATTATTGTCACTAAATTTAATAAATCCGCGCACGGGCCTAGCCACATAATCTTATGCATGCTACGCATCCAAACATATAAATACTCTTAAATACGCGCAACATAACAATAATAAGCCCCAAGCAGGCAACACTAAAACATAAAACATAAAAATGATAAACAACATAAACTTAATTAACATAAACATATCGTCTGCTGCTGCTGCTGTTGCTGCTGTTTGCTACCTCACCAGCCAATAGCCTTGATTTCGTTTCATCCCGTGCATAAGTCAACTGATCATCTTTATTGGCAGGAAGACGGGCGCGTAGGGGAAGTGGTGGTAGTTATGGGGGGAAGCGGTGGGGGGAGTTGCAATTTTTTAGCAACTTCCGGCCAATCCGGTCCAAAGAATTTTCTTGCCGACAGAACAAAAGCCAGTTAAGATTAAAAACAACGCGCCGGAAATTTGGGTGTACACCTTTGAGGACGTCAAGTGAACAATCATCTGAGTCTGTCGAGTAACCACCATCAGCAGCCGAGGTCAGATTATTAACATGAGGAACGTTGGCAGCCATTCCCAAACCTTAATGTCCTTTCCTGCTTTCCTAGCCTTTAGCTGTTTGTTTCACTACACTTTGAAATAATACTATTACCGCAATTATTAATGGCGTTCATCATCGAAATTGTCCCTATCCATGGAAAGTCGTTAGCCTCATTTTCATTTCTGACTCAATTTTATACCATTCTAAACATTTAATAGATCCATACTAGTATAAATACCCATCCCAGGAGAGTTATATAAAAATGAGATATTTTGGACACAATTTGAGATTTTCAATGAAACCGACATCAGAATACAGAATGAGAAACATTGCTATGCTAAAAATGGCTGTAAATAAATACTACACGACTGAAGTTCTGGATTTAATAATGTTCTAATTCTGCACATTTTAGCTCTAAAAAGTGAATTTTATTAAGAATGTGTATTTTTATTTACTTATTACTTACATCTATACGGCATTTACCATTGTACGGTTCGGATTACAATTATTGTATCGCTCGGCTTTTCACTATGTGTGTAACAGAGCGCGGGCACGCGTATGCAAATGCATAGGAAATGCGAAATAACGTCACTGTAAAGATAAAGAAAATGGCAATAAAAAACCTGTATGACAGACAGGGTAGCACGTCTGGATCACGTTCAGGAACACGTTTCAGAGCACGTTCAAGAACACATTCGAGGACTTGTTCGAGACCACGTTAGAGACGAGGATGACGTTCGATATGACAGACGTCAGAGAGTTCGAGCTTGATCATGTAAAATAAGACGATGACGTTTTATTCGGGGAAAGTACCCGGATATAAATGACGTTGTTACAAAAGAAAAAGTTGAGTTATTACTTGTCTTCTGTTCCTTGTAACGTAAACTGCATAAGACGTGTGGGTTCCGTGCGTAAACATGTGAAACGTCACATATGATGCAGTTGGTTATCTATAATTAAGAAGTGTGAGTGTTAGTAATCAAATCTCTTTATTAAATCAATAAGGTGTTAAGTTATAATTAAATAGATAAAAAGGTTGTGTGAATTAAAAGCTAGTGTTAAACGAAATTTTGTTTCGGTTAATTAGGGAGAGTCTTTTATTTTTGGTGTAATACATTCCAACGTTAAATTGGTTTGGGATAACAGTAAATGAGATTGATCAATAGTCAGTTAAATAAGATGCGTGTTATAAAAAGGTTTGCAAATACTGACAGAAATCCACTTCACAAATATCACCGTGAATTTTATTCGGTGCCTTTCTGTCAGTATCTTTATTTATTTTCGAGTTTTGACAGATTACCGAGACTCAAAAAAGAAATAGCACCATGACGCAATCTTTGTTTTCCTTTTAACTAAAACACTAAAAACTACATGCATTTCATACTTAAAACGCCCTTTAGAATTCATTAAAATACCAGAAAACTCATTCAGCTAGGTAAAAGAGTAAACTAACCAATTCTTCGACAAATGCCTTAACGAATCTTATTTTCCTAACTGTTGGGAATCTGCTTGTGTGCTACCAGTTTACAAGAATTCTGGCGAAGAACTGGCCCATTAAATTATCGCCCCATTAGCCTTCTCTCCCTTTTCTCCAAAATATTTCAGTCCATAATTAATTTAAGTCCTAGTCCAGGACCTTACAGTTGTTAAACTTCTGTTCGACCAACAATATGGATTAAGGCAAGTCCGTTCTATTACTGATCTCCTTACTAATCTCTGAACATATTTACCATACACTGGAAAAAGCAAGAGAAGGTAAGCTAGTAGCCGTAGATACATCTTTTGACAGGGTATGGCACGAGGGTCTTCTCAGGAAAATAAGATAAGACCATACGGTATTACTGGACAAATACTTAACATAATTAAACCCTTCTTAAGTAAGAAAAAAAATTCAGATTGACCTCGATCGACGTACGTCAAAACAATAAGATATAAATGCGATTGCGCATCAGGCGTCGATCCTTGGACCTTTATAATTTCTGATACTTATAAATGACATCCCTAATAAAATTGTGTCTGAGTTGGGTATATTTGGGGAGTAAATGACGATCTATGGCAGGCTTGAGGGGAAAAATAAATGCATATGTAAGGCAATAGCAGAAACACTAGAGAAAGATCTCCAGTCCGTAGGAATAGGGACAAAAATGGATGCTCACATTCAATGCTGCTAAGACTAAGCTTGTTTCCTTTAATAACTACATGTCCTGGATATGACCTTAAACAATATCCGATGGTAAGGCCCCAGCTTGCGGGCTTTGGGGAGTGTGGAGCCACCCTTTAATTGCCATTGCTCCCAGGTCCACTCTGATCCGGAGTGGTAGTACCTGTCAGGGTCCCAACTATGGGTTAAATAGAAACCGACCTGAAAAAAAACAAATATATTCTATTAAAACCTTTTTCTTCAAAATCACTGAATTCGACATTAAATAACCTGAAAAGGGTTGATACGCCGTAAAACAAAAACAACCAACCAACCTATTTAATAACTACAAGAAACCTTCTCAACTATCAATAGCAATGGCTAATGAGACATTACCTGAAAGTATTTCGTTCAAACTTCTCGGCTTTATGTTCACAGGTAATAATAGTTGGAAGAGATAAATCTAGGACATGCCGCGGCCGCTGTGGGGAAGGTGGGCTCTCTCTACCGTGCTAGAAATTTGCTTACACCTGAAAGTATCCTGTACCTCTACAAGGCTACCATTCGCCCATGTATGGAGTATTGTTGGCACATTTGGGCTGATGTATGTGTTACTAGTCTCACGCTCTTGCACAGGGTTCAAAACGAGCCTCCACCCTAAGAGGTACCGAACTGTCAGCTAGGCTTCAGCCTCTCTTCCACCGACGAAATGTTGCATCCGTCTGCCTGTTCTACAAGTATTTTAAGGGTAGATGCTCTGACGAACTACAAGTACTTTTACACCCTCGACATAAATACCCCGACAAACCCGATGAGCAGCAAAATTCCACCTCCACACAGTAGAAATCCCTAGCTGTCAAAAGGACTTCTACTTTTATAGTCCCCCCCCACAGAACTGCTTGACTTTTGAATTCCCTCCCGGGTCCCTGCTTACCGGACTGTACTGACATGCAGAGGTTCAAGTGTAATGTAAACAGACATCTTGCTGCTCAACTCCCTACATAGTATCGCTGCAATTATGTCCCACATAGAAGCCACCTACATAAAAGTGGCATCGAGCTTTGTTTGGAGTGAGAAGGCAACAAAAAAGTTGGTAACATTTATTTGTTATATTTTTGTTTTCGTTATCACATTTTGTACCTCGGTCTATTGTAAAACAAACACGAATTTTCAAAAATCGAGAATATCTTTCAGAAGCAACTGAGTCACCTATAAATATTTACACATCTTTTTTCCTGGTATTATTTTTTTGTTTCACAATCAAAAAGGATAATAATTATGCCATATGTATCATGGGTGATTTTGATTGTTCATACGATTATGAGCAGGTGATAAAACTAATGAAGAAAATGTTGGAGAGAAAGGAGAGACTTTCAAACT
>NC_136492.1:111743690-111788690 GCF_053919585.1 Euprymna scolopes | reverse complement strand
TATCAGCCAATGGGCATGCATTTTATCGAACAAAGGATCTGTTTTAGAACTAGTTTGTGGTTTAAAGTAGATCTTTTCCCTCCTTTTTTTATATATATATATGAATATACCTATGTGTACACACACACATGCACACACATATACGTATATATATACATATATGTGTGATCGTTTATGTATATTCATGTTTATTTAATTTATTTATTTGTTTGTTTTCTATTGTTAATGTTAGTTTTAAAGCTAACCACAAAATTCGCGCATAAGCCTGACGAATCCTACAGTGGATGAAACGCAGAATATTCAGTGTAGCTTAGTCGCCATATATATTTTATAAATTACTATATATATATATATATAAATATATATATATATGAGGAAATGATATTCAATCAAGCTATATAAAAATGCACCAGTTTTCTAATTACAAATACTTTTTCAAGGCACACAACCACATAGCATTTTTTAAATAAGAAAGTAAATAAATATATCTTTATATCATATCCTCATATTATATCCCTAGCTCAATGGTAAAAATCACATACAGTGCACATTAAAGTGGTCGATATCAGAAAGTACAAGAAAATATACACCAAATTTTAGTTGGCGTTGACACTTATGTACCCTCGATCATATCATATAGTGGTATCTAATGAAAATGTATTAAATAGAAAGCAAGAACTAGTCCAATGTTGTTTGCATAGAAATAAATATTTATATTCCGCCTAAAACCTGAATAGGTCAATCAAATCTTAATACAAATGTGCATTGAATAGGTTCAATAAATAAAAGAAAAAAGAAAAACAAAAAAGAAGGGAAATGACAAAAAGTAGGATCTCTTCGATTTATGCAAGCATAAGAGTAAGGAGTTTGGTCGCTTGTATTTTATTATTTTTATTATATTTTATTATTACCACAATAGAAATTAAAGTATCACATGTGTAGTTCATCGATGATTAGATTGCGCAACACAGACGGAATCAAATAAAAAGTTAACTATAATGTATTTGAAAGCGCAATATTATAAGTAAAATACTTGAGGAAATAATTTTAAAAAATAATAAATAAAAAGTTAAATAAATAATATATGCATGTGTGTATGTATGTGTGTATGTAAACATATATATATATGTACGTAATTTGAATGTAAATAATTAAGTACCTATATGTATATATATATGAATGTATATGAGTATGCGCAAATGCAAGTATGTATATATATATACGTATGTTTGTAGGTGGGTGTTCGTGTCTCTATATATATTGCATATAATATATTTATGTATATTTTATTATAATAAAATATAGTTATGTTTAATGAATGTTATTATGTCTAAAGTTAATGCGAGAAAACTTTTGAGGATTACTTATTGAATTGTCTCTCTTTGGCCGTGTGCATTAACAATGCCATGTTGAAAAATCATTTGAATATGAAGATATTTATAATATTACTATTGCAGTCTTAGATTAAATAACATAGATTTTTATATAAGAATAGATTTTTAAATATGAATATATATATATATATTTGAATTTTATAAATACCCACTATATTATCTAAAAATTGAACCTCATATAAAATTAAACAGTACAAAAAACTAAGATGATTGCTTATTATTAAATTCGGTTTATAAAATTTATAATAGTTTCGGGTCCATAACCTAAAAAACATTCATTTTAAATATAACCCTAGTTAAAATATTACAAACAATAAATGTGTAATAAATTTAGTAAAATTATTATATAAACAATCTCTATAGATTGAAACCTTTTTTTAGAACTGAAACCTTAACTAAGGACTAGCTTTAACCTTAATTCCAAGATGGCGACCGGGGTAAACACGCAGTGCTGAATCTTCTTTGAAATTAAAATTTTTCCGACATTAAGTTGTCATACTTATTTCGTTTAAAGCAAAACATTTCTACTTTTCTAGAAAAGTATACACATGAAAAGATTCGATATTGACATATTAATAATTTGATTGTTTCTGCATAAGGAAACAGATCCGTAAAAAATATGCGGAAATTGTGAAAGAGTGAAAAGATTTGGTAGGAAAAAAGTTTGAAACATGGAATGTAGGTATACTGTCATTATAAATATATATATATATATATATATATATAGATAGATATAGATATATCTATACCTCTCTCTTTCTCTCTCTCTCTCTCTCTCTCTATATATATATATATAATATATTTAAATAAGGGAGTAGTCACCAACAATGTGTATTTTTTAAAATTATTTTATTATTCCGTGTCTTGGTTTTTCATTGAGAATTATATTTGGATCATTGTAATAATGTTTTTAAGTCATTGAAATCGTTTTTACACGCGTTTCAGACGTTCTGTGAAGAGTCCTTGTCAGAAATTATTTTCAAATGTGTTGGAGATGTAAAAATGGCAATTTTCGTAGTTAATTTAAAGTTTTTCCAAGGGGTGGAGGCTTGTAAGTGTTTATTATTCATTGGCATGCTCAATTTTTATTACTCTTTTATTGGGCTAGTTGAGGGAGGCCGCTGACCTGGTTGTAGTCGCTCTCTGTTTCTGCTAATGTTTTTTTCTTTTCCTTTAGGAAAGGAAAAGAAAGAAAAAAACATTAGCAGATAGAGTGAGCGACTACAACCAGGTCAGCGGCCTCCCTCAACTAGCCCAATAAAAGAGTAATAAAAATTGAGCATGCCAATGAATAATAAACACTTACAAGCCTCCACCCCTTGGAAAAACTTCACAGCGGATATCCTAATGGCCATCTCTGAACGCACGTATCATACACTGGACAATGCAACTGAAGGTAGTTTTATATATCAAAAGCCTTTAACAAAGTATGGCATGGAGGATTTCTCGGGAAAATGTGTACAGTTTTACTTGGTGAATATTTATAATCAAATACGTCATAGGCAAACGAAATATCCAGTTGACCGCTATAATCATAATTCGAAACAACATAAAATGAATATGTATGTACCGCAGGTGTCGATTCCTACATCTTTATTCCTCCTGATATTGATAAGGGACTTCTCTGAGACAATTTTGTCAAATATGGCTATATTTATCAATGACACTACGCTTTGTTCACATGTGGTAAAAATGAATGCGAACATATTCACGTTAATGGTTGAATTCTGAAAGGTTACCTACAGTCTATCGTTGAATCTGGACTTTAATGCTATTAAGGTACCGCTAACCTTTTGTATCAATTATAAAAATGTATTTAAATACCGACTGTCATGGCTAATAACATCCTTACGCAAAGTCTAATATTCAAACTCCTTACCCTAAACTTCACAGTTAACTAACTGTACTATCGCCGCAATGTTGCATCCTTGTGCCCATTTTTCAATTTGCTTTTTAATATAATGTTCTCTGATGCACTTAGTGTTCTGGTACCAGCGGATAACCGGAAAATCAGCTGAATACAAGACATATACGGTTAAGGCCTCAAGAATCAAGAAGACTTTCTACTCATATATGTTAGGTTGGTGCAAAAACAATACCGTTTTCTCACATATGTTACTTTTATATATGATTTCTGAATTAATTCATTGATATATATAGTCATATTATGTATCATTTGAAGAGCTATTTTCGCTCTATCGAATTGTGTTATTCGTTACCATTATCAATCTCTTCATTTATGTTTTGCAAGCTTTTAGACAGCATGGACATATTTCAAATCCGCACAATTTCTTCGTTCCATTTCAACATAGGCCGAAAAGCTACTGAGACAGCTCGTGATATCAATAATACGTTTGACCCGGAAACCACTAAAAAAGTGTGCTACTGCGGTGGTTCAAGAAATTTCGCAGTGATAACGAGAGCCTCGAAGATCAAGACGATCGCGGCCGGCCGACTACGGTTGACGACGAATATTTAAACACCTTGATTGAAGCCGATCCTTGCAAAACCACACAAGAAGTTGCTGTTGAACTCGAGATCGAGCACTGAACAGTCGTTCGCCATTTAAAGCAAATAGGGAAGTCAAAACAGTTCGATAAATAGGTGTCACATGAATTGAACGATAATTTTTAAAATCGTCGTTTTGAGGTGTCTTCTATGCCCCTTCTGCGCAACAAAAATGACCCATTTCTCGAGTGGATTGTGACGTGTGATGAGAAGTAAATCCTCTACGACAACTTGCGACGTTCGGCACAGTAGTTGGATGCCGGAGAAGCTCCACAACACTTCCACGAAGTCGAAATTGCACCAAAAAAACGGTTACAGTGATTGTTTGGTGGTCTGCGGTAGGTATCATCCATCACGGTGTATTGAATCCGGGCGAAACGATTACGTTCACCCGCATTTTGCTCAACTGACCCTGCAGAAGCTGAACGAATTGGGCTACGAGACTCTAACTCATCCGCCATATTCACCGGACCTCTCGCACACCAATTATCACTTTTTTAAGCATCGAAAAATGCTTTAAAAGACGAGATGATGCCGAATCTTCCAGAATTCCCGATTTCTATGCTAATGGGATAAATAAACTTATTTATCGTTGGCAAAAATGTGCTGAATCTAATGGTTCGCATTTCGATTAATGAAGTTTATTATGAAAGGGGTTATGATCTTTTGAAGTTGCTCGTCAAAAAACGAGATAAATTTTGCACCAATTTGATATAATCATTTTTATTTATTTTTTTTTTTTTTTTGCAAACTGGCTCTATTTTGAATTCCCTCCTTGCTTCTCTTTTTCTTTGACTCTACCAAAATGTAGAAATTCAAATGTAATCTAATCTCGGATCAAAACTCCTCATTTAGAATGTTCCTGCAGATACGAATCCTACTTAACAGTATTCCCTATGCCATTATAACATTATTCCCCGATGCCATTATAACAGTATTCCTCTATGCCATTATAACAGTATTCCCCTCCGCCATTATAACAGTATTCCCCTATGCCTTGCGCTTTGTTAATAATAAATTAAATAAGAAAATACCGGGTTTAAACGTTTATTCATCAGTAACTGTTGTGACGTGTTCCTTTGACTCCACTAGTTAAATCTTTTGTTAAGAACAATTTTTATTGTATAATACATATTTACCGAGGCAGTAATTATATTTTTCTATTTAAAAGTGTTACTAATATTTTTTTGCCAAATAAAACTTTAAAAAAATAATAATGCATGTCCCGTGTGTATCACGAACGTTTTCGATTTTTCGTCAAATCCTCTTCAGATTATACAACCAAACGCAGAAAAAGTTGGAGAGTACATATTATTTCAAGTGCAACTAAGAATGTGCTCGTGAAATCGGTTAGACATCAAAAGAACAAACAAGTGCTGATCAAAGAGAGTCGTTAACTCTTTACATTCAAAGATACAAAAATTAGCATCAGAGAATGGCGTTAAATATTTTAAATATTTAATTGGTTTCGTACGATGGTTACTGTATGTTAATAAAAATACTTTCAGGCATTTGTAATTTTTTTTTAAGTTTCTTTCGGAATGTATTATTTCAGGATTATAAACTTAAATTTGTTTTCCAATGTGCATAGTGAGTCACCAAGATGGACAGTGAAAATCTAGATATTTTTTTTTATTATTATTATTAGTAGTAGTAGTAGTAGTAGTAGTAGTAGTAGTAGTAGTAGTAGTAGAATCATTATTATTATTATTATTATAATTATTATTAGTATTATTATTACTATTATTATTATCATTACTAGTAGTATTATTATTATCAGTAGTATTATTATCATTACTATTGTCATTATTATTATCATTATACCTATTATTATTAATATTATTATTATTAATATCAATATTAATGTTATTATTATCATTACTATTACCATTATTATTATTACTATCATTATTATTATTATTTATATTATCATCATCATCATTATTAATATTATAATCATTATTACAATTATTATTATCATTATTAGTATTAGTGTTAGTATTATTATTATCATTATTATTATCATTATTATTATCATTATTATTAGTGGTATTTTTATCATTATCATTATTATTATTATAATCATTATTATAATTATTATTATCATTATTAGTATTATTATTAATATGAATATTATTATTATCATTATTAATATTATCATTGTTATTATTACTACAATTATGATTATCATTATTAGTATTAGTATTATTATTATCATTATTAACATTATCATTATTAGCATTATTATCATTATTATCATTATTATTAGTATTATTATTATCATCATTATTATTATCATTATTATTATCATTATTATTATTATCATCAATATTGTTATCATTATAATTATTATTAGTATTATTATTATTATCATCATCGTTATTACCATTACTATTATCATTATTATTATCATAATTATTATCATTATTATTATTATTATTATCATTACTTTCATTATTATTATTATTATCATTAATATTAATATTATCATTATTATCATTATTGTTATTATTTTTGTCATTAGTATTATTATTATCATTATTATTAATATTATTATTATCACCAATTTTTATTATTATCATTATTATTATCATTATTATTATTATTATTATATTATTATTATTAGTAGTAGTATTAGTATAATATTATTATTATAATTTTTATTATTATTATCATTATTATTATAAAGATTATTATTATTATTATTATCATCATTATTATTATCATTATTATCGTTGTTATTATTATCAGTATTTATATTATTATTATTATCATTATAATTATTATTATTATCATCATTATTATGATTATAAATATTATTTTATTATCATTATTATTAGTAGTAGTAATAGTAGTATCATTATTATTATTATGGACATTTTTATTATTAAAATTATAATTATTATCATTAGTATTTTATTATTCTTATCATTATTTTTATTATTATTATTATCATTATTTTAATTATTATTGTTATTAATATTAATATAATTATCATTAATGTTATTACCATTATTATTATTATTAATTGTACTACCATTATTATCATTATTATAAATATTATTATTATTATCATTATTATTTTTATTAATATAATTATTATTCTGATCATTATTATTATTATCATTATTATTATTATTATTATTATTATCGTTATCATTAACATTATTATCATCATCATCATCATTATTATCATCATTATTATTATTATTATTATCATTATCATTATTATTATTATCATCATCACCATCATCATTATTATTAAAATTATTATTGTTGTTGTTATTAGTATTATTATTATTATTATTATTATTATTGCTTTAGTCGAGAAAGCTTAACCTTAAATAAAGCTGATGTGCAAATATATTGATAACATGTGTTTTACATATCTGCATTCGTTATTAAACAATATTTTTTACCAATGTCGTTTAATTATTTTAACATTATTTTAACATTTATGAACCAACAACAATACAGCACTATATATATATATATATATATATATATATATATATATATGTATATACTAGCATGGGTGCCCGGCGTTGCTCGGGTTTTTGGGCGTGTATGTTGAGCAAAAAAGAAGTGGTAGTAGGAAGCAGGCTCGAACCCGTACCGAAAAGGAGGAAAAGAACGGGAAAAACCTGACGTCTTTGCTCTTACGACCACCGCCACACACGAAGTTGCATAGGTTAAAATTAAGGCTAGACAATCGAAAGTAGAGGATGACTTTCGAAAATATCGGCGAAAGAAGTGAGCCTCTGTAGAGCATTCCCCACTTGAAGGTGAAGATAATAATGTGTTTATCCAATTTTTCGATATTTGTCGTCTGAAAGGTCAAACTGCAAAACGATATTGATCTTGTAAAAATCCGTCGCCTCTGTCGAAAGTTGTAGGCAGACATGCAAATATACGTACATACATACATACATACATTTATATATTGGTACCTCAAATTTTCGCCCCAACCGATTTAAAAAGCTTGCTCTATCTCTGAATACACGTTATGTAATATTTCAAATGTTTAGACAAGAAATTGTCTGAGTAATTTGGTAGAGAGCGCAGCGGTCAATTTTTTTTTTTAACTTTGACCCTATTATGACCCCTTAACATTTATTGTTTTGGGCTCAAATCAAGTTATTAAGTTAGATCCATGTCCAAGGAACCTATATCTAAAATTTCAAGTGTTTAGACCCATAATTGTCGAAGTTTGCTAGAGTGCTCAAAGGTCAAATCGTTGAAGTTTGATCCCTTAAAAGCCAAATTTCTAGCCGAAAACAGATCACAAAGATTTTCCAAAAGCTCAGTACCCTGTATATCAAATTACGAGTCTGTAGACTTTACATTGACAGAGTTATTGCTTAGGGACATGTACGTACACACACACACACACACACACACACACAGAAACATTCACTTTTATATATATACTAGCATTTTTCAGCTCGGCGTTACCTGGGTGTTTGGAGACGTATGCTGAGCAAAGAAGAGGATAACTTTAAAAAATATCGGCGAAAAAAGTGACCCCCCCCCACTGTAGAAAAATGCCTAGTTGAAGGGGAAGATATTTATGTTTTTAACCAATTTTTCGATATTTGTCGTGTGAATAATCGAACTTTAAAACGGTACTGATCTTGGTAAAATCCGTCGCCTCTATTGAAAGTTTAAGGCAAACATACATACATACATACATACATTTATATATTGGTAACTATAGATTTTCGACCCAAACTGATGAAAAAGCTTGCCCTATCTCTGAATACCCTTTATGTAAAATTTCAAATATTTAGACGAGAAATTGTCTGAGTAATTTGGAAGAGACCGAAGAGGTCAATTTTTTTAAAACTTTGACCCTTTTTATGACCCCTTAACATTTATTGTTTTGGGCTCAAATCAAGTTATTAAGTTAGATCCATGTCCAAGGAACCGATATCTAAAATTTCAGATGCGTTGACCCAAAATTTTCGGAGGAGTTTGGTAGAGTTCTCAAAGGTCAAATTGTTGAACTTTGACCCCTTATTCGCTAAATATCTGGCCACATCGATTTTCCCAAATCTCAGTACCCTGTATATCAAATTTCGAGTATGCAGACTAAAAATGACAGAGCTATTGCGTAGGGAAATGTACACAGACACACACAGACACGTTCACTTTTATAGATATATAGATGTTTTAAGTATTATTATACATATATATATATAATATGTTTTAAGTATTTAATTTATACTTTCCTCTATTAACTTATGTGATTAAATTAAGTAACCATATATATATATATATATATATATATATATATATATATAATGAAAAGCAGGAGCCATTACTTTTGAAACGTCCCCCATTTATATATATATATATATATATATATATATATATATATATATAGAGAGAGAGAGAGAGAGAGAGAGAGAGAGAGATATATAATATGTTTTAATGGCTACCTTCTCCTTTTTTTTTCATTACATTAATTTGATAACAAAAAAGCAGAAATATAAACACAATGTATAATTCATAATATTTGGATTTTAAGACCTACTGTTCTTATCTTGAGTGTTACTTGCACAACGTTTCGACCGATGTAACCCCGACCTTCTTCCAGGTGTGTCTTGTCGAAATTAGTAATATTTTAGTCTATTTTGGAATCTACGTGAGATTTCGAGGAGAACTCAATATTTAATCAATTGCTTTACCATGCCCTTATTCCGCCAACCATAACTTCTCATCTTCTAGTTAAATTATTTGTTCTGGATACGAACGGAAGAAGTTTTCATTCACAATTGTATTCTCAGTAACGTCTGGGCCAAGGATTTTAGCTTCAACCTAAAAAAGAGTGTCGCGCACAACAAAACTTACCTAGTACTTTATTTGTTACGTCACGGTCTTTGCGTTGCGTTTTACACGATACACTTAAAGAACGCTCACGTTATATTACCTGAAACGTTGTGAAAAATACATTCAAGATGACTGAACCAAATAATACAAATAATCAAATTTCATCTAAAAAACTCATAAAAATAATGTCAAATGTCATCGAATTGTTTGGTGTTGTTGGTTAAATAATACCAAAACAAAATGACGTTACTTTATTTTTGTTGGTTACATTATTCGGATGCTATTTATTTATTTAAATAAGGGAATAGCTAAAAAAAAAGGCGGACGTTGAATAGGAAAAGCGTCATCAAATTAGAAAAAACAATAATTCAAAAAAATATGTAACGAGATATATGAAGAAAAATATTCGTTACGGTAAACGATTTTTGTATGATCTACTCTATTAGCCGTCGAAAACAAAACATTTTGGTCAGCATTAGTTCTTTACTAAAAGTTAGTAGACCTTCGTTACTAGTCAAACGACACTTAAATTGACTAAGAAAGTCATCGGCCACAAAAGGATTTGTAAAAAATACAGAAACTTGTAAACATATGAATGGGGACTCTCATCGAACAATACAATAATTGTGTTAAATTGTTCGATGAATTCATTCGCATTCGGGAAGTTTCTAATACAACTTCGTATTAAGTTTATAAAATGAAAGTTTTAGAAAAGTGTTTTTCTGAATAATGGCTGGCAAAATTAGATTTTGTGCCAGACAAAATACTATATATAAATATATATATATATATATATATATATATATATATATATATATATATATATATATATGGGGAGGTTGTGTATGTGTGTGTTATATACGTATATATATATACATATATATATATATATATACATCATCTTAGCATAATATCAATAAATAGAGAGAGACAGTGTGTCTATGATATTTCATACTATCTAATTATATATAAAAAATATATGCGCACAAAGATTAGTATACATACGATGATGCTAGGTAAAAATATAGACACATTCATATACGACATTATATATTTATTCATTAATATATATATATATATATATATATATATGTGTGTGTGGGGGGGGTGATTTCGTCTATACATAGACTTATGTATGATTGTATTATTTCTCAAAAATACCTCTCTCCACACATATACAGACATATAAGCACACAGAGACACACATAGACGCGCACACACACACACACACACACACACATATATATATATGTATATAAACATGTACATGTAACAATACACTTCATTAGATTTGATGAATTTATATATCTATATAATTCTCAATAAGTATATATCGTGCATTGTATTGTTCATGTGCATTTATATATTACGACATTTCCCGTATATCCGTGTAAATGTACCAATATATACGAATATAAATGTATGTGTGCTTGTGTGTGCTTGCGTGCGTAAGAAAGAGAAAGGAAGTAAGAGTGTCCAGAGTGATGGTCGAAAGAATAATTTCACTTGTTATATACATACAAATTAATTTTGCACGTATATATGAACAGCTATTTGCATCAATTAATACTACATATGCAAGTATATAGGTGTTTGCAACCCGTATGATTATCGAGAGGCAGACATTTCGAACGTAATTTACTTATCTACCGTGTCTGGTCAATGGGTGCGTCGTGAAAGCCATCGCCTCTAACAATGGACCACGTTAATTGCCCTAATTTGTATCCCTAGCTTTTTAATAATAAATTCAGTCGGTTCTAATTTGCTCGCCTACCAGGATTCCCTACAAATGCATACCACTTAACGACACCGAAACGCCGTCTATCTATAATGCAATAAACTCGCTATCTTTGCTTATGGAAAGACAAACATTTTTTCAATTCGCATCAGTGGAGAGCGCGTATTTTGGAAATATGTAAAAGTACTAACTGGAATCGATAGTTTACGCTTTTCTGTTTCAAAATCTATCAGCCTTCATGTTATGGAATCTCGAATCAATACAATTCATTGCAGCTGATTATTTTTAGTACTGTCATGCTCTTTTCATCCGATTCATTTTTAGAACTCGTGTAAAAGACCCATTTTTTATCATTTTAAACCAGCTATTTTACTCTTATTTTAAAGACGTACGCTTATTCCAAACAACCGATTCCATACGATTATTATAAAATTTAATTCTTTTCACTCATCCTTAAGAACCCATATTATTCTTACTTTAAGCGACTGACTGCTATGCTAATTTAAAACAACTCGTACTGTAAAATTATCATAGATAATTATTGTTGGATGCTAACAGGTCAGGCTGGCTAAAGATATTGGCTTCCTAATTCAAATGTACCATACACATAAATTTATTTTTTATCATATTGAAAAACTAAATTATGTTTAGCAAAACGCAAAAACAAAAACCTCAATTGATCCCCCTCTATATTTTCTTTATTCGCTTACTTTCATGTCCGAAGATACTGGCTTACTGACATAATACATTTTACTTTGGAAAACAGCATTTCTAAGGAAGTGACACCATTGTACTTTCTAAAAAATATCTTCAAGAATCTGACAACACTTTACTTTAAAAAACAATATTTTACTATAAAAAAACAATGTTTTTAAAAAGTGGCAACATTTTACTGTTAAAACTAATCTCTTCAGGAAAGTTACAACATCTATTTTGTAAAAAAGATCTTTACAAAAAAGGTAAGGCATTATACTTTGAAAAACAATCATTTAAAAAAGTGACAACATTATACTTTGTAAAAAATTTTAAAATAGTCAGAGATTTTTTTCTTTAGAAAAGCAATCTTTACAAGAAAGTGGCAACATTATACATTGAAAACAATCGTTTCCAGAAAGTGAGAACATTTTACTTTGGAAAATAATCTTTGCAAAAAAGTTACAATATTTAATTTTCGAAAACAAATTATACTTTGCAAAACAATGATTTCAAGAAAGTAACAAAATTTTAATTCGAAAAATAATCTTTTCAAGAAAGTAACAACTTTTCTCTTTCTAATACAATGATTTCAAAAATATGACAATTTATTTTATAATACAATGTTTTCAAGTGACATTTTACTTTGCAAAACAATGATGTCAAGAAAATGATTGTACTATAATTTGAAAAACAATGTTTTAAAGAAAATTAACAGCAGTTTACATTTGAAAAACAAAAGTGGCAACATTTTACATTTGAAAAACAATGTTTTAAAGAAAGTGACAGCATTTTACATTTGAAAAACAATGTTTTAAAGAAAATTAACAGCATTTTACATTTGAAAAACAATGTTTTAAAGAAAATTAACAGCATTTTACATTTGAAAAACAATGTTTTAAAGAAAGTGACAGCATTTCACATTTGAAAAACAATGTTTTCAAGAAAGCAACAACATTTTACTTTGGAAAGCAATTTTTACAAGTAAGTGTAAACAATATGCTTTGAAAATCAATGTTTTTAAGAAAATTACTCAACGTAAATATCCAGGACAAACCCGACAAGCAGCTAAATCCCACCCCTTCACAGTAGAGATACCTAGAAGCAAGAGAGCCTTCTACTCCAGTAGTTTCTTCCCCAAAACAGCTAGACTTTGGAATTCTCTTCCGGGTCCCTGCTTCCTCGACTGTACTGACATGCAGAAGTTCAAGTGTAACATGAACCGACATCTTGCTGCCTAACCTCTTACATAGTGCCCCTGATAGTAGCCCCCTATAACAAAGTGGCAATGTGCCTTGTTTGGGGTGAAAATACAATTAAAAAATTACTTTTGAAAAACAATCTTTTCAAGAGAGTGACAAATTTTTACTTTGAAAACAGTGACATTTTACTGTGATAAATATATATTCCCGAAGTTTACTACATTCAAATTTGGA
The DNA here is from genome assembly GCF_053919585.1 of Euprymna scolopes. NCBI lineage: Eukaryota > Metazoa > Mollusca > Cephalopoda > Sepiida > Sepiolidae > Euprymna > Euprymna scolopes. The sequence continues at coordinate 111,775,089 of NC_136492.1, read as the reverse complement.
AAACAATCATGATATGGGTGTTAGATTCCGAACGACTGGAAAGGTGTTCAACCTCAGAAGATTCCAAGCCAAAACACTTGTTAGTGATGGACTTGTTAGGGAACTGTTCTATGCTGAAGATGCTGACCTGGTAACACACTCCCCAGTAGATATGCAACTAGTTACAAATGCTTGTACCTGCTTCGGACTGAGAGTTAGCATTAAGAAAACTAAAGTCATGTACACTCCCGCTCCCAATGAACTGTATGTGGAACCTGATATCTTCGTCTGTGGAAAGCGCCTTGAAGTCGTAAAAATTTTGTCTACCTTGAGAGTGCCTTATCAAATGATGGCGCTCTTAATGCGGAAATAAGACAGGGAATCAGCAAGGCATCTAATGCTTTTGAAAGGTTACAAGATAGAGTCTGGTCTGACGGTGATCTGACTCTGACAACTAAAATTTCAGTATATTAAGCATGTGTAGTACCATCCCTACTCTACGCATCTGAAACTTGGACCTTGTACCGGTCACATATAGAATTGCTCGAGAGGTTCCATCAGCACTGCCTTAGATACATTCTTGGTTTAAAGTGGTATAGCTTTGTCCCTGATACATATGTCTCAAAAAAGGCCAAAACAATCAGTATTGCTACCATTGTTATAAAGAACCAGTTGCGTTGGGCGGGTCATCTCATGTATCGTCTCCCAAAACAATTGTTCTATGGTGAGCTCTTTCTTGGAAAAAGACCCCAGCACAAGCCCAAAAAACGTTTTCGTGATAGCATCAAGGAGAGTCTGGTGAGCTTTCATATTCCTGTTGGCAGTTGGGAGTCCCTATCGTATGATCGCAAGCAGTAGAGGACACTGATATACAGAGGTGCAGAAGACTATGAAGCAGCCACAATAGACCGAGCGAAGCTTAAGAGAGCATGTAGGAAATGCCAAACCTTGCCGCCCAACCATGGAGATCTCTGGATCTGTTAGGTGTGTGATCGGGCTCTGTTGTCTAAGGCAGGTTTTGTTAATCACATGAAAGCCCACGATAATACAGGTTCCGCTGCAGTTAGTCTCATACAAATCAGTGAGCGTTTTCAGTGTCATGTCTGCTTGAGGGTGTGCAAGTCGCTGGCAGGGTTAAAAAGTCATATTCGGGCACATGGACTTTTAGTGACTGAGGGAGTGGCTCTCGTCTGACAAGACGTTGCAATCATCATGTATGTATGTATGTATGTATGCCTAAAAATTTCGACGTATTTTCACGAGATCAGGAATGTTATAAAGCTCCAGCCTTTGGAGGACAAATATCGAAAGATTGGCTAAAAAATTAATTCTTTCGCCCTCAACAGGGACCTTTTCTACAAGGAGGGGGTCTCTGTTTTCGCCGATATTTTCGAAACTCATCCCCTTTTTTCGATTGACTAGCCTTAATTTAAAACTTCGCCACTTCTGGTTTGGCGATAAACGCAACGGCAAAGACGTTACGTTTTTTGTTTTATTTTTTCGCGTTCTTTTCCTCCTTCTCGGTACGGGTTCGAGCCTGCCTGCCTACTACCACTTTTTTTTATTTGCTCAACGTACACCTCTAAACACCCAGGCAACACCGGGCACCCCGGCTAGTATAATTTAAAATGTATAATGATGGATTCGTGAAAAAAAAAACTAAATAATTTATGTATGTGTGTATTTACCGCTTAAAATATAATGATTTATAATAAGAATGGTGTACCCATATCACTCACTATGTTGTCTGACATATATATTTCAAAATACATAATAATACGTTTATTATTTGAAGACAAGCAACTACCTCAAACCAGGATCGAAATCCGACCGCCCAAACAACAGTCGTAGCTTCTAACCGTTGCGCAATTCGGTTACTGCTATGTTTTGACATTGTCCAAATACCTAAGCTCAATTTGTTTACACACATATAGGGTGTCCCAATAAAATATATGCACTCATTAGATAATCATAAAATGAAAATTTATTATAATAGTGGAAACTTTTATACATCAAAATACAGTCAATCATCGCAAGGGTTCAATTTGGTGGCCATTGTGGTTCATAAACAGCTATAACCGCTCACTGATTGAATCCAAAATTTTGAGAATTTCTGTCTTGCGAGCTGCTTGTCTAACAGATTTTTACCCGATTGGTGAAAGCTCTCAATGACTCCTCTTGCTTTTGTGAGCCTGGGTGATGATCGTAGTCTTACAGAATGGTTCTTATGGCCATCTTTTGACGGTTCATTAAACGGTTTCTTCTTATTCTAACTTATCTCACAAACAAATAATTGTGAATCTTTTTGCTGCATCTAATATATATATATATATATATATATATATGTGTGTGTGTGTGTGTGTGTGTGTGTGTGTGTGTGTGTGTGTGTGTGTGTGTATACATGGTAATCTCTTCGTCTTCAACTTATGTTCTTGGATTTCTAATAGCAATTTAGAATGATTTTTCTCATAGTTATATACATTTAAAGAGTGCATGCATTTTATTGTGATACCCTGTATATATATATATATATATATATATATATATATATATATATATATATATATATATATATATATAAAGCTGAATGTGTGTGTGTGTCTGGTCACGAATAGGCTCCTATATGGCTGGATATTTAAAAAAACTGATCACATATAATGATAGAATGTGTATCGAGACACAGGAATGGGTATATTTGATCTGGCAGAACGATGGTTCATTAAAACTGTGGGATCTGCGTTCGCGCCTGGTCCACAAAGTATGGAAATAAAAAATTTAAAAATTAAAAATAAACGTTACAAGTGTTTTTGATATAGATGTACATAAGAATACTTTGATAAGTATGTTTTAATTGAATAGGGATGGTATAATAAAATTGTGGGGTCTGCGTTCGCGCCTGGCCTCCATAGAATGGAAATAGGCATCAACTTAAATAAAGACTTTTCATAGGTATCTGTGTAAGTATACTTTGATAACTATGTTTCAGTTTGAGAAAATATGGTATAATAAAATTATGGGTGTTCGTAGGCACCTGACCTCCATAGAATGGAAATATGTCACAAAGTTTAACAAGTTTTTTTAATATAGATCCACAAAATATTGTGATAAGTGTTTCAGTGTGAACAGGTATAGTATAATAAATTATGGGGTTTATGTATTTTATTTTTACTTTAATCATATTTTGTTTTGGTTTTGATACCTCCAAATTCGAAGCTATCTCTTTACAACCCTTCCTTTTCATAACCTATCATACTTTCATAAATCAGAGTCCATTTTCTGTAGGCTGTTTTTGAACCCAGTCAACGACGAGTACTTTTGCTAGTATATATATATATGGTAAGAAGCAATTACGTAAATATAGTTATAATTATTAAGCTACACAGAGGCTTTTGTGTTTTATCCCTGTCAGGCTGAATGAAATTCATATATATATATACTAATTTTATATGGAGAAAGATAGAAGCTTTATTATTCGAGACTATTTTAAATGCTTCATTTGTTATGGCATTTTTTTTTTCAGTTTTATTTAATTCAATGACTCTGGTAAAGGAAACAAGCTTCAGTTGCTATGTAGGGAAAGGTTATAAGCATGTACACAGAAGAGGATACACTAAGCTTACACTTATCTAATTTAGCTTTCAACTGCTGCGCGTTTGATGCATTTACTGCGCATCCCGGCAGTCAATACAAGCCTATTGAGAAAGCGGCTTTGTACCGGTTCACCTGAAATCGATGTTAAAATAGTTTCCGATAATATTCGCACATACCTCTTTATGGTAACAGAGTGAATAATGGATCCTCATGTCTTAAGCTGACTTTTGTTATTCCGATTTCGTAGTCCCTGCACCAGTCAAGAAGTCAGTTATTGCCAGGTTCTAAATATTACTTATTAAATATGATGCAGCGACGTCGGAATCGTACACTTACTTATGCGTCAGTTTCGAAAAGAAAAACATTACTTTTAAAAATAGAGAACTTTTTTTTCAGCTTGATTACAATATTTAGATTGCTTGAAGGACGAGTTTGCCGGAAATCCGAAAGCTTTTTGCTTCGTTCAGCTCCTTGAACAAAGCTGTGTTATTATCGAAAGTATGAGCCGAGTAGGAAGGAATACTTACCGAAATATTACAGCAATTATTGGCATTGACGTATGAGTTCTGTTTAACGGACATATTCAGTGGATTACTCATTTGACGTCATCTGTAAATAGGAGTATGTTTCTACCAAACACTTCCGGCATATCGTTGATATAGTATAAATCAGAATTGAACCCAGCAGAGAACATTGTACTTATCTCAAATCAATGACTTCCATTCATCTGAATTCTGTATGTATGTTAGCCAATAACGGATCGTACGTACTTCAAAACTGATTCACACACAGGTGTTGAGTTTATACAAAAGTAGGTGATGACTGGCAAAATAATATAAAACAATGTCATTATCTGTAATTAATTATGTTCGTGACTCATTCTTTCATAGCATGTAAATTTGAGAGGGCGATAGTTTTCAAATGAAACAATGTTGAGTGAGAGTATCCCCAATGTTGACAGTGAGTCATCAGCAGACGTTAGGCGAAGATGTTTGTGCGTTGAAACAAAACTTCAATGGATTTGGAGTCGATTGAGATTAGACTCATAGGTATATTCTTAGGGTTTTGCCATGTTATTTGTTTTTACTTTTAAGATTATAAAATACTCATTCTGAATAATTATTGTAAAAGAGTAATTTCTATTAATTATTGTAAATACTTCCATAGATTTTGAGATGATAGATTTGACACATAGTTGTCTGTAGTTGGGTCTTTGTAAGCTTTTGTAAATATTCCAAACAACTCATTTTGTATGTATATTTTAAGCAAGTAATTTCTGAAAAGAAAATGTAGACAATTCAGTTTTCAACAAAACTGTAGACGATTAATATTTAAGGAATATTGTACAAGACAGATTTTGTAGTTATTGTTAATTAGAACAACTATCACCTTAAAATAACCAATAAAATATCCATAATATTTACGTGCTCATTTTAATATTATTTTGAGCGATTAATTAGTTACTGCAACTATGAACGACTACATTTTTAAAGTCATATTTTACGGTTATTATAAGTGATTTAATCGGTCAGTAGAATGATCACTATTTTAAACTACTCGATATTTACTATTATTATAAACAAAATACAGGATGTTCCAATAAAATGTATACACTGTTTAAATGACCATAAAAGCAACATTTATTATAAGAAGGAAAACTTTAATACTATATATTTGAACAAATATAGAAACCGGCTAATTACTGAAATTGTTCAAATTATTGGCTATTGTGATCCATGAACAGCGTACAACGTTCATTGATTGAATCGAAAACGTTCCTAATCAGTTCAATTGGTATGTTGACACATCCTCCTTCAATAGTTGCTTTCAACTCATTCATTGTAGCTCGTTTTGTGATGAACGCTGTGTCTAATATTCCCTCACCTACCCACCACAAAAAAGAGAAACATCCATGGGAGGGAGGTTAAATCAGGTGAGCGTGTACAGTACTCGACTTTTCCTCTTTTTCCTGTTTCGCAGGTGACTATCAAGATATGTTCTTACGTCATTATGATAGTGGGGAAGTGGTCCATCCTGCTGGAAGTGCCATACTTTATTACTAAATGTCTCTTGGGAACGTGGCGTAATGTATTTATGTAGCAAGTTGAGATAATTTTAAGAGTGTATACATTTTATTGAGACACCAACAACTTTAGAAACTACTGATTCTGTGATATTATTATAGTCTACTCATTCATAGAGACTATTACAAAGAATTCAGTTTACGACTATTTTCGTGGATTAATTTTACTATTACTAAAAATAACTTATTTAAATTATAAAATGCTCCAATCAATATTTAGGCCAAATAAAAACAGGTGTTCTAAATTATAATGCGTGGATTTTAGTGCGTAATTAATCAGAGTTTAATCAGCATAAAAACATAAAATTATATTCAAATGTTGTATTATTTGTTTCAGTGTTGTGAGCACAAGAATAATATGAACCAAGTAGTTTTATTCAAGCTGTTGATTTGTAGTTTCCTTATAGTTGTTGGCGATCCGGATGATTGAGTTTCATTTTTGTCTGATAAGAATAGCAGTGATGCTGTTGATGCTCGTTCATAATTGGTTTCATTTTGGTGGTGTTAATTATTTCATTACCTATTAGTATCTCGATGTATTGTTGTTGTTAAAAAGAAAAACAGAAAAACTGCATTCATTATATATTTTGAACTGATAAAAGTAACATTTCTTATGATTTGGGCGAAAATGGTAGTCAAAAATCTCGTAATTGTAGCTGAGTTTAAATACAAAATCACTTTTGAGCATGTCATAAATATGTAAAAATGAGAAAAAGAAAAACAAACAATTCAAACATTTATTAAATTCATAGCGAAAGTTACTTTTATTTGGCGAATGTTTAGCATCTGTTAAGTTTATTGTTTGCGGTTTCTTTGCGGCTCTAGGTTGCTCAATAATACGACTAAATCTGCAGTTAGTTTTATTTTCGTACAAACTAAACACGAAATTTAAAGAACTAAGACGGAAGTGATGTCATATAGTTAGTAGTGCCCACATTTTTTTCTTTCACCTTGATACCATTTATACTGTGAGCAGAAAACACGCAGTTGGAATAAAAAAAAAGTTGAAATATAGTCACATAGTCGTCAGCATTTTATCATCGTTTGGGCCATATAAACTCATCTAATATTTTCGTGATACCGGGCATGGCAACAGATAACATATCCCGAATTTAATTTACAGCCTAGTCGACCCCAACGTAAATAAAATATAGATGGACGAAAACAGTCGAGTAATTCTCTATGGTCATTTAAAAGGCAATAATTCTCGCACTCACATACGTATATCCATTGATCGCTGGGTTAATCACTCATGAAATCGCCCAGTACAATCCATTTATGATTAATTGCTTCAAAATAGCAGCCATAGTAAAAGTAAAAACACAAGGGAGAAAGCTTAACCCAAATATTACTACGACGCAAATACTTCATTCTCGTTTGCTTTAGTTTGTTGAATGTTTAAGAAGGTCATAAGAAACACGGCATAGTTTGCTTGTTGGTTTTAATCATGAAAATATAAAACGCCAACATTTCTAAAATTAAGAATTAGTTGACGAGTGTATTATTTGGATTATTCAACCTAGTGTCCACATATTCAACGTGCCGACTGATGTAATATCTGACTTTCTTAAAGGGTATCCTGTTAGACTTGAGAGTATTTGTCTAACTCGGAAATCTGTCCAGAATTTTGAACACAAGTCTTTATTTAATCCACGAGGATAGTGTGCTTTCGCTTTGTCAGCATGACCTGGTAGAAGCCTAAAGTCATTCGCAAGTGTATTTTTAGTATCATCCACAATAAGGACTGAACTTTTAAACCCCAGAAGAGTGTCACATAGAACGGAAGTTTTCTCTAATAGTTTATTCGTTACGCCATGGGCGATTGCACTAATGCCTGCAGCGGCCCAACTGTTTTAACAACGTCGTCAATCACGGCTCTACAAATTATAGAGCCATGGTAATCTTGGGAAGGCAAGTAAAGACGGTAGTTTCCCGTTGTTTTCTGTCTTACTTCGGGGGTTAATCGCCCCACGTAGGTTAACCGCGCTCCCAGATATCAACCTGAAATTTCTACGACTCGGCGCGGTACATACAACACATAGCCTTCCCAAATGGTCGCCTATCTGGTATTGGCTAACTAATCGTTGCTTAACTTCGGTGATCTGACGAGAACCGGTGTGTTAACGTGATTGTCCCGCATTGCACACAAATAACACAAATTACATTGTGCAACAAATTTCAGATTTAAAAACTACATCCCATGTTTCGGTGTAAAAATTGACCTGATACAAAATCTGAGCTTTATTTTACTAGATAAGGCGCCGTTTTCGTGTACTGTAAATTATATTTTATTATGATTGTTATGAATGAAAAACACGGAATGTCATTTGTCATCTTAAGCCTCTAGTGTCATGCTCCCGATTTATATTCTGGCAGTAATCTACCAATATGCCAAGGTTCTATTTTTCTTTAAAACATTTCTCCGTCACTGAAATATCCTGATGAAATAACTCGCCATATTCATCACTCACATTACTAAGATTCTCCGCAACATTCTTAAAAGTTACAGTTTTGCCAAAACAAACTGTACCTAAATCGAAAAAAAGAAAGCCGGAAATAGATTTCCAATGTCATTTTGCGTATAAAACTGGTCACACATGTTCTATAATTTGTTGAGCATTTTAAGCGTTGCACATTATTTTCACTCACCATCCCCAAAATCTAGAAACATAAATGTTCTGCATTATCAACGATGGCAGAAAATCTTCTATGCAATGTCTTGTTATATAAGAGTAGTTGTTGAGGGGAAGAAATCAGAAACTTATTGTATTAATGCCGGCGTCTCTCAGGGTTTCATCCTAACCTCAACTCTGTTCCTGATCTTCACTCTTAATCTTTAGAACTTGGTGCAATGGGGAAAAGGGTGGTTGGTTAATATTAATGCATCGAAAAGCAAGCTTCTCTCTATTCATCATAGTCGCTCTGATCCCTACCACACTCTAATTGAAATAGATGGCTCTCGTCTTGGAGAAGTTCCCTGCCTTGACAAGCTTCTGGGACTGACCCCCAGGCCTGATCTTAAATGTAACGCATACATCAAATATGTTGCAAATATCGCTGGAAAAATCGTTAGATCACTCTATCGCTCAAATAAGTATCTCATTGTTGATGCAATCATTTACTTGTATATGAGCCAGATGCACCCTAAAATGGAGTACTTTTGAACTTGGGCTCTTCTATTTTCAACGTTCTTTTTATCAGATGATATTTTAATAGTTTTCTCTTACTCTGTTGCTATTTTGATGGTACGTATTCGAATGTGCTTACATCCGTGTTTGCTTTGTAAAACAGTCAAAGCACAAACTTGCTACTACAACGCCAAATATTTGCATTTCATCAACTGTGTACATAAAATGAAATGGAACTTCGATAAGCAAAGTTTCTTTAAAAGAACACCGCGACTGTAGAAAACAACACCAGGCTAAAACAGTCGTTTTTAAATACTATACTAGCAGAGGCGCCCGGTGTGGTCCGATCGCAAAATACGTTTCCAAGACGATATGATATTTTAATTTATGCAGATTTCGTATTTATTATTATTAACTCAATTATTTAATATTATATTTTACCCAATATATACTCATGATTTAAAAAGTTTACAAAAATGATTTGAGTGCCATCAGCTAGAATCGAAACCGAAACCAAAACATAACAATCATGAAACTATGTCTACAAGTTAAGCAAAGACAGAAGTTTATTTTACTTAATATGGTTGAATTATGGAAACAGTGTGGATTTTATTAAATATAAGCTAGTTTTCACGACAAAAATATTTTTGATAGACAAGATGGAAGCAAAGACGATGCACAGAGTTTTATAATTATATATGTTAGCAAATTATTTTACAATGTTTAAATAAAAAAAACATATGCCAGTTTAAATCATCGACTACGATTTTTAAGATCATTTCTCATGGTTCTCCTGGTAAACTCATAAACTCATATCCTCGAGTGGCTTTTGTACTTTGTGTTGTAATTCATTAGTACAAAAGAAGTCTATATTCTAATGTTAAAAATGTAAACTGGTCACGGAGTATTAATTGTGTAAAAGCAAAATTAATAATGAATTCGAAATTTTACAAAGAATAAAATTATTACCGGATTTTATCATAACTTATGTTCGTATATGTTGAGGAATCTCAGATTCTATAAATACACCTTTTCATTATTGATAGTTCATGAAAATGTTGTAAAGTGCATCAATATACGAGGGTTATTATTTAGTGTCGTAATAAGGCTCTATCTGAAAAGAGGCTGAGCGTTTTTGTTTCCGTCTTAATTAAATAACTTTTAAAAAGGTTCATTATCAGCTCGAATCACCTTCCTAACTAGCAGCATTAGAGAGCTGTCATATGAAAACAGTGTCTACATATGACAATACACATACACACGCACACACGCACGCACACACACACACACACACACACATATATATATATATATATATATATATATATATATATATATATATATATATATATACATCAAGTTGAGATATTTTCTCGCTTTAAAATTGATATTTAAAGCTTACTTTTCTATAAAAACACTATCAAAACGAACTTAATATACTCAGTCATTGATATGCGAGCGACTACATGAAGGTTAACTAATTTGTCTATTTTTTTAAACAACAAGCGTTAATAATTTACGAAGAATTTATGCATAGTTTCTACATTCTGCATAATTTTTATTGCATTTTCACTCCAAACACGACACAGTGGAACTATCATGTAGGGGGCTACTATCTGGGATATAAATTACAGGGATACTATGTAGGGAGTTCAGCAGCAAGGTGTCTGTTTATATTACACTTGAACTTCTACATGTCATTACAGTCATGGAAGCTAGAACCCAGAACGTAATTCCAAAGTCTAGCAGTTCTGGGGAAGAAACTATTGGAGTAGAAATCTTTCTGGTATCTGGGGATCTCTATTGTGTAGGGTTGGGATTTTCTTGCTTGTCGGGTTTGTCGGGAGCATTTATGTCAACGGGGTACAAGGGCTTGTAGTAAGTCGGAGCATCCACTATTAAAATAGTTGTAAAACAGAGAGAGGGATGCAATATTTCGTTGATAAGACAGAGGTTGAAGCCTAGCTGACACTTCGGGATCTATTAGCTGGCGACTCTCTAGGAGTGAGAGACTATTAGCAGATGCACCAGCCCAAATGAGACAACAATACTTCATACATGGGCGAATAGTGGCCTTGTAGATGTACAGGATACTTTCAGGCGTAACTGACTAGTACGATAGAGAGACCCCCCTTGCAGCAGCCGCAGCAATATACTCGATGTCTCTATTTCAATTCATGTGCCTTGTGAGTGTTAAGCCGAAGAGTTTGAACAAAGTATTTTCAAGTAATGTATAATTAGCCATACCTATTCGTGGTATAGAAGGTTACGTGTAATTATTAAAGGAAAACGTTTAGTAATAGCAACATTGAATGTGACCATTGTATAGCATTTAAGATGTAAACTTTCTAGCACAGGAATAGTAATCTTTCTCTTTCTACTATGTATATATATATATATATATATATATATATATATGTGTGTATATATATATATTAAGTTCTACTATATAGATAGCTATACCTTTGTATTGAGCACTGTTAAAATAAATACTGAAAATTTACGCATAAAATTATATCCTTTTATATTAATGTATATATTTTCTAAATTTAATACGGAGAACTACTCACGTATTAAGTACTGTTGAAGTAAATATTGAAATACACTACATTTCATGCAAATACCTCTAATCAATATATATATATATATATATATATATATATATATACATATATATATGTATATATATATGTATATGTATATATATAGTTATCTACATACATTAGTGTTTCGCTGTATCACAGCTCATCGGTGTTGTTAGACTAGCAACCGGCTCAAACGAGGATAAAAAAACTCGATCGTCAATGTGATTCTCACCATTACACTACTCTGTTGCTGCTAAAATGAGTATGCAAATTTACAATGTTTAAACATTGTTCAAACGCCTAAGCATTATTTGTTTAAACAAAAGGCATTTCTTTATACGGTAGCGGCAGTTTATTATTTCGCTTTCCAATATGCTCAAACCAAGATAGGAAGCATTCATATATATATATATATATATATATATATATATATATATATAGAGAGAGAGAGAGAGAGAGAGAGAGAGAGAGAGAGTGAGATAGATAGATAGATAGATAGATAGATAGATAGATAGATAGATAGATAGATAGATTTCTATTTCTGTGTATCTGTTTTATAATGAATATTAGTAAGCAATAAATAGTTTCTAGTGTAATTTTCCTCCAGCAAAATCTGGCACGAAGCCAGTGAGGCGGAAATTTATATATCAGAAAAGCATGAAAAACCTCAGATGGAGAGTATCATTAAATTCACATTATAAAAGAACCCCATTGCCCAATCTTGAACAGCGACTTCGTGTGATCTCGACGACAAACACACACTTTAACCACAACTTCTTTGGCAAGCATTTGCATTTCTTGCCTTTAAGCAATCCATCACAGATGAAAAAAATGGACCATTTAACGATCGATTTACTCAGAGATCAATGGTTGTAACTGGGCATTTGCAAGATAAGTCGAGTTATTGCCATTTAACTGACCATTCACTGTGGCTCACTTTTTTTTACATTTCTCTGTCTACTTACTTGTCAACTCGAGTAAATCGCAAATTAAATCCAAGCTGTCTGAAATGTTGCCACGCCTGAACTAAGAAATGTGTGTTTTTCTGTTTAGAGACTTGTGCAAAAAAATGCGATTAATACCAGCACTCGATTTACGACTGTATAACGTTAAAATAACGCTTCACCTCAAATCACCGAATTAAACTTATAGCGTATCACACATCTCGTTATTTCCACTGCGGCTCAGAATGCGTAATATTCTAACCTGTTTTCATGTATTTGTGAATACGCTGTAAAAATACCCGACCTAAAAGAAATAACTCTTAACTCTCATGCAAGACTTGCATCCAAGTATTAGTATTTATTTCGGTATTTAATTGTTTTTATATCAGGTAGATAGCTATTTTTATCTGCGTTATTCGAAGACGGATTCTTGCAGAATATATGCTTTTAGCAATAACAAATTAATTTCTGCGCAAATAAGAAAATCTTATTTAAAAAAAATTATTTGCGATCACACAGTGAAGTGTTTCATAACAATTGATAAAAAAAGTATTATAAACAAATTTATGAAACAGACCATTAGTATTTTCTTACTGAACGCAAATATAAGATTTCGCTAAACATTTTACATCACTAAACCTGGTCAGCATTTTGATGGGTGACTATTAAAGTATGGCTGATATCGTAATTTTTAAAGATAACTCGTTGATTTGAATTCGGAGTTTAATGTGATACCATACGCTCTCTCTCTCTCTCTCTCTCTCTCTCTCTCTCTCTCTCTCTCTCTCTCTCAACAATCATCAGGCCAGAGCTGTGCGCCGTAATTCTCTTCTTTTTAATCTTCCATTTTCGTTCTGGCCAGGTCTTCGTCTCTCACAAATTGGTGACTACCAAGGGCGAACACTGGTTCATAAGTATAAAAATTGAAAGAAGCTTGAGAGAAACAAAATAAAATATAAACTCTAAAACATTCTATAAATATCAGTTGTAGTCTGAATGTGTTTGATATCGTATACCTCTAAACGCTAACTTTCACTTTTTAGTTGGTTGTCGCGGCCAAAGTTCGCCAGTAAGTACTGCTTCGATCCTCAACATCCCGTCTACTGTCCCCAACCGTAAACTAACTCTAGATATACTGACCTCATAAGGTATTCCTAAAAAAAAATTAGGCCCCAAAACTTTTCAAAAATGTGCGGAAGTAGGTGTCTGTGATCAGACTTGTCACTCTATTTAAGGGTTGTCTATGTTTTTTTTCTAGTTAGTATCCAGTCACATTATTATTACATTCATTCCAGATGCCGCTTGTTCTATTTAAAATTCCCATATTAATTTTTATACGAATGCTAGCATGGGCGCCCGGCGTTTCCCGAGTGTTTGGATGTGTATGTTGAGCAAAAAAAAAAAATGGTAGTAGGAAGGCAGGCTCGAACCCGAATCGCAAAGGAAGAGAAGAACGGGGTAAAACCTAACGTTTATGCTGTTACGACCACCGCCAAACCGGAATGGACATTTTTTAAAATCAAGGTTAGACAATCTAAAGGATAACTTTAAAAAAATATCGGCGAAAAAAGTGCCCCCCCCCTGTAGAAAAGTGCCTAGTTGAAGGGGAAGATATTAATGTTTTAAGCCAATTTTTCGATATTTGTCGTATGAAAGATCGAACTTTAAAACAATACTGAACTTGGTAAAATCCGTCGCCTCTTTGAAAGTTTAAGGCACCATGCAAACATACATAGATTTATATATAGGTAACTAAATATTTTCGACCCAAACGGATGAAAAAGCTTGCCCTATCTCTGAATACCCTTTATGTAAAATTTCAAATATTTAAACGAGAAATTGTCTGAGTAATTTGAAAAAGACCGCAGAGGTCAATTTTTTTTAACTTTGACCCCTATTATGACCCCTTAGAATTAATTGTTTTTGGCTCAAATCAAGTTATTAAGTTAGATCCGTGTTCAATGAACCTATATCTAAAATTTCAAGTGCGTTGACCCAAAATTGTCGGAGGAGTTTGGTAGAGTTCTCAAAGGTCAAATCATTGAAGTTTGACCACTTAATAGCCAAATGTTCCCAAATCTCAGTAACCTGTATATCAAATTTCGAGTCTGTAGACTAAAAATTTACAGAGTTATTGCGTAGGGAAATGTACACAGACACACAGATACACAGACACACAGACACGTTCACTCTTATATATATATATATATATACATATATATATATATATATATATATATAGAGAGAGAGAGAGAGAGAGAGAGAGAGATATGCATGAATAAAAATACTTTTATATAAAATAATTTTATTGTTATTCGCCTTGTTCAACTATTTTATTTCAGATGATTTCTGTGTCCCTTGGGGAACGGCCGCTATCATTTCTGTACTTAGCTAAATGTTTTATATTTTGTTTTGCTGATTAACTGTTTCCCTATATATCAGCATATATATATATATATATATATATATATATATATATATATGTGTGTATCTATACTCACACATTCTGAACAGTTAATAGTACCTCTCTCAAAATGAAACAGGATTTGTCTTAGAGAATTGATCGTACACTTGTACAAATAGGAAAAGTTATCGATGGAAATTGTTAAATTACTGAACATCAAGAGAATGTTAGTTTGAAGAGTGCCCAATCGATTTTAAGAGACAGGAAACTTTAATAATAACTCCGGTTTTCAGTGATGAAAAGATTGTAGTGCACCACTGTGTTAACATTCAAAACGATTCGATTTGATCTCGCACGAGTGATGATGAGTTGCGGGTTTCTACCGGGTGACAAGTTTGATCATCAGTGATCGTTATAATTGAATATAGAAAAGTGTTTTGATGTTTTGTGAATAAAGACATAAAATTGAAGCAGGACAATTATTAAACAAAAATTATTAATTGGCCATTGTAACCCTCGACAAAATGAAACATTTCAGAAAACGTTGTTGGTCATTATCACAGGAGTCAGTTCCCTCACACCAAGCAAGATATTAATCTGCCGATGCCGAGAACCGGTGTTTGAACGCGATAATGCCGTATATATATATATATATATATATATATATATATATATATATATATATATATATATATATATGTATATATATATATTTATGAACAAATGATTAATAAAACATGTTAAAAGACATCTTGAAAAAGAGTTAAAAACATTTTTAATTTAAAAAAAAGAAAGCACAAGATAAGTGGATAGTCCTTAATCCGCGGAGTTTCGAAGAAATACTCTCCTTCTCATCAGAGGGCAGGAATTAGCAAAATGCAGGATCGGATTTTGCATATAAAAGTATTTAATGAAACTACAAGTAAGTCACAGATCTTACTTGGTTAAAAAAAAGGGTGAGGTAAGGGGAATAGGAGGTAAAAGAAAAATGATAAAAAGATTTCACATGAATGGATAGTCCGGTGAAGGGTAAAAAATCCAAGAATGGTAAATCCAAAACGGTCGAATTTAAAATTTATAATCCAATGGGTAAATTCCAAAGTGTCCAAAATGATCCAAAAGGCAGAGTTCCTTGGAAAAAAGCGCTAATGGAATGAATTCCAAATCATTAAAAGAAAAAGCACTGGAGAGAATATTTAAAACACGTCTGTCAAGGCTGGAGGAATCAATAAATTAAGGTTTAAAAAAAAACGAAAAGCGGTGAAAGTTTAAATTTGAAAAGCAAGGTCAAACTGACCCAGACAAAAAGCGCGAAAGTTAGCGTTAATAATTAGGTCAACTTAGATATGCACGTGAAAGTCCCAGAATTAAATTAAGAAAACTGGTCAGAAGAACAAATAAATGGCTAAGTTTATGAAATGGAGCGTCTATTATATTAAAAAAAAAAAATGAAAGTAAATAAATTAAAAATAGAAAATTAAAAAGTTAAAAAAGAAATTAAAAAAAACTATATATACACACACATATATATATATACACATGCATATACATACATACAGACACACAAATGCACACATACATGTATATACATACACACATGCATATAAATATATATATACATATATGTATACATATACAATAACACACACACACATATATATACATATATATGCAAACACACACGCATGCATAAATATATACACGTATCCAAAAACATATCCAAATACCGATACAAGTTAAACAAAAACATACATACTTACATACAAATTAAGGGGAGAGACTGGCCGGTATCTACAAACTCCGGAATAAGGCAAATAAATGTGTATGTAAATGCATATAGTAAAATATAAGTAAACAAATACATAGAATAAAAATGAGTAGGTTGATGTATATATTTAATTAATAGGTATACTTATACCATAAAACGGAGACAGCAGATGGAAACCCCGCCAAAGAAATAAAGAAAAACAAATAAAATTAAAAATATAAAAAGCTTAGAAGGTAAGATTATAAAAAAAATATGGGAAAAGATATATATTTGAAGGGTTAAATTAATAGCTATGTAATTTCAAATTTACCATATTTAAACTTGGACATATGTTTGCAATAGGAGATCAGTTCGTTTGTAGAGTTTATTATATTACTACTTTGAGGGGAGGTGATAATAGTTATAGCTTCAGATGTACAGAGGTGACAAGACTTAGATCGTGGAGTGTAAGACTTAACTTTTTTCAGGATGGTCCATTTAATTGAAAAGTGGGTATTGGCAGAGTTAAGCTTTTTAACCAGTGTAGTTAGAGAAGTTCCCTGGTTATTATTTGAATTTTGGTTATTGAAAGAAGAAGTGTGGTTTGAAATTCTTTTCTTTATTAAAGTTGAAGTAGCGCCTATATATGTATATGTTTTATTAATAGCTCAGGGTCGAGAATTAATATTATTTTGTTGATTTATACTGGGAAGAGAATTTAAATTTTGTTCATTTTGATGAACAGAGGGTAGGACAGTGATTGTAGCAGGATTGGTTTGGAGGGGATAATTAGTGTTGTCAGTGTTAGGATGGCTGCTATGAAAAATATTATTATTACTATAGCTGGTTGTATGATTGAAAATAGAGGGGCTGGTTGATTCGTTTGTTGGATTAATAATTATATCAGAGGGAGGGTTGGAGGAAGGATAATTTAGTGGCAAAATGTTATTGTCTATTATGGGAGAATTGTGTGGGAGCTTTGTAATTGTGCATGGATATATTACATCTTTATGGATGCAATCATTATTGAGTGAGCAAAGATGTTTGTTAATACAGTTGCTTTTTGGTTGGATTAGGAAAGGGTTTTTTTGGGCTGATTTAATTTTTTTGTTATTAGATGCTAAGGCATACTAGAATAAGAAATTCTTATTGAGTTTTTTTTTTAAATTGAACTATATCTGTGTGGGTATTTGAAAGAGTTTTCTACAATATTGAAGAATTCTTTAGGTATATTAGTTTTAACATTTACGCTAAATGGAGGATTAAACCAAATATTTTTCTTTCTCATAGTGCGACAGGGTGGGTTAGAAGTATTACAATTAGCATGTTGGTTCGGAATATATTTGTGGAGTGGACCATTGCTATTGATAGCAACAGATCTTGTTATTTGAACTGGTTTCTTGCGAGTCATATTGTGTGTGATTACAGATTTAAGACGGCCTACAGGTGGACAATAATGGTTATATTGAATCTTTTCATTGTATCCTGAATTTCTTAGGGCATTATTGAAGAAAGTAGCATTTTTATTAAAGGTTTTTTTATCGGCTGAGAGCGTAGAAATTCTTCTAGAGACGTATGGTACTATAGATTTTATAATTGAATTGGGGTGGTTAGAAGATTTATGGACGTATAAAAGCGTAAGGTTGGGTTTATGATAGGGGCTGTAAGTTTCAGTATTAAGATTAAGTTTAATGTCTAGAAAATCTGAAGTTTTTTTATTTGGTTCAATAATTATAGAAAGGTCAAAATTATATATATATATATATATATATATATATATATATACACTTGTGCCCGATATTATTCATACCCCCCTTGAAAATTGAGTTTATTAGGTGTAACTTTTGTAAGAATTTATTGTTTACGTCCATATTGATACATATTCTTAATAAACCTCTTCTGGTCATTTTCGTCATTTTAAAATCTCGGGATACTTGTAATAAAAGAAATATGCAGCTATTTATAAAATCTGCAATGTTCAAAAATAATCATACCCCCTTACTTTTTCAGTATTAATCGAGTTTCTGACTGTTTGTTTTCTGTTTGATTCTTATTTTGAATTCTTTTATACAACCTTTGATTAATTTCATTTCGTTTTTTGCATTTTTCAGAAATTAAAATGATATCAACTGAAAACCAATAAAAAGAATAAAAATTATTAGAATGGGGAAGAAAAAAGAGCTTAGTAATGATCTTAGGACTAAAATTGTGAATTCACATAAGGATGGTTTAGGTTACAAGTCAATTTCCAAGAAATTTGAGGTCCCTACAGCAACAGTACAGAGCATCATCAAAAAATTCCAGAGCCACCACACAACAAACAACTTGATTGGTAGAGGAAGGAAAAGGAAACTGTCTGCTAGAGCCACCAGGAATATTGTAAGAAGTGTTAATGCAAATCCAACCACCATTAATAAGGACATTTTAGAAAATCTGGAGTCTTCTGGCATAAAAATATCAAGGCAAACATTGCAAAGGACTCTGCATGAAAATGGTCTGAAAGGAAGAAGACCAAGCAGGACTCCATTGCACACCGGAAAACACTTTGCAGCACGTCTAAAGTTTGCTAGGACCCATGTGAATTCTCCAGAGTCCGTTTTCTCAAGTATTTTGTGGACTGACGAAACAAAAATTGAATTGTTTGGCCATATGGATGCTTCTTACGTTTGAAGGAAGAAAGGAGAAGCTTACAACCCAAAGAACACCATACCCACGGTGAAACATGGTGGTGGTAGCCTAATGTTTTGGGGCTCCTTTTCGGCTAGTGGTCCAGGTAGTTTGGTCAAGATAGATGGAACCATGAAGAAGGAGCAATATTTTGAGATACTCCAGAAAAACATTAAACAAGATGCGGAGAAGCTCCATTTAGGACCAAACTGGGTCCTTCAACAGAATAATAATCCAAAACATACTGCCAAAATAGTCAAGAAATGGTTTGAGGATAATCAAATTAATGTTTTGGAATGGCCTAGCCAGAGTCCCGACCTGAACCCTATCGAAAACCTCTGGCACATATTGAAAACTGAGGTTAAAAAGCGGAAACCTAGAAATTTGAGGGATTTGGAGTACTACTGCATTGAAGAATGGTCAAAAATCAGTGTTGATGCTTGTAAAAACCTTGTTGATAAATATCCCAAACGGTTACAGGCAGTTATTAAGAATAAAGGGCATGCTATTGACTATTAGTAAGAGAGGTATGAATAATTTTGAACTAGTGCCATTATTGTTTTTCTTTGTATAATGTTTCAAACTTGCATAATTTATTTATTTGTTGAGTTTAAATTAAATGCTTATGCTTGATTTATTGTTTTAATCCCTTTAATATTGTCTACCTTCTGGTTTGAGCAATATTCTTATAGAAATCTCAAAGATCCGAGGGGTATGAATAATATCGGGCACAAGTGTATATATATATATATATATATATATATATATATATATATATATATATATATATATATATATACGGGGGGGTGCAAAAGTAGGTATACAGTAATGAAATTATTGACATTTTATTGAACTGAAAGCTACATACCTTAAAGTAAAAATGCATATACTTTTAGTCTTTTGTTTTTATTAATTAAATTTCCTTTCGATTAAAGTGCATTTACTTTGAATCATTTATTTTTATTTTTTCAGTTAAATTGGCAATTTAACCATGGCCGGTAATTTGACTGACGAACAGCGAAAATGGATATTAAAACAATACTGGAAGACAGAAAATAGTGAACGCGTAAGAGAACAGTAGGTCAAAACCTTTGAAACACCTCTTCCAACAAGGCTCACGGTTCATCGACTGCGTGACAAATTTGAACAGACAGGGAGTATCCACAATGCACCGAGAAGTGGTCGACCAATTACTGTGGCCACACAAGAAAATGAATTCAAAGTCGCCCAGGCATTCACTCAGAGCCCACAGAAATCGAAATACAGAGCCTCATCTGAACTTGGTATTGAGCGTAGATCATTGGGGCGCCTGATGAATCGTGCCGGTCTAAAGATGTACACGCCTAGATTGATACATGGTTTATTGGAGGATGACTTGGATCGTCGTTTACAATTTTCTGAAAACATCCTGAGCGAGGAACTTGAAGGTAACGGTATTCTAAATAAAATTGTATGGTCTGACGAAGCAAACTTTAAATTATCAGGTGCCGTTAATCGACACAATTGCGCTTATTATGCAACCGAAAACCCTCGCATCACTATTGAAAAACAACTCAATCAACCCGAGGTAACAGTATGGGCCGGGCTTTCTTGCAAAGGTGTTGTTTGCCCCATTATTCTTCACACAAGCATTGATCAAACTGTGTACTTAAACATGTTGCAGGATACAATAATACCCCAAGTACGTGAACAATACCAAAATGATGAATTTTATTTTCAACAAGACGGGGCCCCACCTCATTTTGCACTCAGTGTGCGAGCACTACTTGACTTAAAATTTCCCAACAGATGGATTGGACGCCGGGGTGCCATCGACTGGCCACCACGCTCGCCAGATTTAACTCCTATGGATTTCTTTTTTGGGGGCACAGTAAAAGATAAGGTTTTTGCACGCAAGCCTCGCACTGTCGAAAACATAATTCAGTTCATTTTGGAAGCTTGTCAGGAAATTGATGCTGATAAAGATCTTTGTTCTAGAGTGTGCATGAGTGTTCGTTCTCGATTAGAGGAATGTGTTAACGCTGATGGCAAGCAATTTGAATACCTGCGGAAATAGGGCTTCCTATTACATGTGTTTCTTATTATACGTGCTAATTATTACTTGTTTATGCAACATTTGTTTGTCTGTATAATAAATGCCTTAAAATTTATACGTTTTTTTTCTTTTTTTGACCACTGTATACCTACCTACTTTTGCATATATATATATATATATATATATATATATATATATATATATAGTCATCGACAGACAGTCCTGTTTCATTTTAATCACAACTCATCAGAGCCGCTAGCCTAGTACCTCTCCCAAGCCAAGGATGGAACCTATATATATATATATATATATATATATATATAATTTAAACCGATGTGTCTTAGCATTTTACTCTAATTTTACGGTAGACAATTTTTTCAGAAGCGTTTTCTATTTTATATATTTTGATTTTAGTCCAAATTGAAACATTAATTCTAACATAATTCTTCAAATTTATTCTTAGTAATTCATATATATGTATATATACATATATATATGTATATATACATATATATATGTATATATACATATATATATATATATATATATATATATATATATACATATATATATATATATATATTTACAAACGTATACGGAAGATTATACTCTTTTTCGCACTTTTCCTTGAATTCGTCTCAATTGATTTTAGTCCTCGGCATTTTTCAACAGTCGCAATCATAAGACCATTATTATTTCTCAATCACATTCAATTCCTAATTATCCATCTATAAGTATATAGAGTCTGCAGGCAATGTCTTTGTGGTAATTAGTTTTGCAAGATACGTATATTAATTCGGTCGTCATCGAGAATAGACAAGTGGTAAGCTTCGTCAATTAGTCGTTCTGGCCGATGAGAATGATGGCCTACAAATAACGCCATCTGTTGGCTGCCATGTGAAGTACTGCCATACGAAGTGTCTTCAGTTATTATATATTTATATATATATATATATGTGTGTGTGTGTGCGTGTGTGTGTGTGTAATAAGATTTATGTACATCTAGTCTATAAAGTTAAGTGAGATTTTCCATAATTCAGTTTCTGAAATCGGCCATAAAAAATACTGAGTACAGACTTTAATTTTCTTCAAATCTTGTCAATAACTATCAGTTCGTGTTCTGGGCGAGAAAATAATGGATTTCCACTCGTTATTCTACATTTATATATTTATCCTTGAACATTTTTTATTAGTGTGTATTATGATAGATGGACGAAGTTGGATGAGATGATCCTCCCTCTCTCAATGCCAACTCCTCTGCCTACTATTTTGCCCGGTATAGAAATTCTAGCCGCACTTCTTTAAGGTCTCCGGATGCCCCAAATATTTATAAATTTTTCTCATATTTTTACTCCAAGGTTTATCTTTGATATTACACCAAAGGAATATTACTTAGTTGTAATTTTCTTCATCACTACAATCGTAAATATTACAGTCTCCCATAATTTATGTAACTGTTCATGGTTTTGTTACATTAATGCGTATACTTTCTTTTGCTTTGTAAACACTCTACGTTTACCTTTTATTAGACCATGTTGGATTAATTACAGACACCGTTGTACTTGCATATTATTTCAGATTCATTTAATTACATTTGTTTTCTTTCCGTTGTGTAGCTCATTATTTCAAGTCTGCATTTAATAAGCTCACATTATGATTAATAACACTTTCCGGTTAAACTTGTTTACCTTTTACTTCGCACTATGATTTTAAAAATATGTAGTAACGTTGTAAAGTCAGTAAAATGGAAAAATGGGATCCTTCTATCGATCAAGTAGATATCTCACAGCTGATACAATTCTCTATCTATATAAGAACCAAGTACGTTCAAGGATGAAGTATTGTTGCCACATCTGGGCAGGAGCTGCTAGAAAGATCTTATCGACCTTGCCAGAGTTCAAAATAGACTCTGTAGCCTTTCCCTGCAACCTCTTTTTCACAAAAGAGATGTTATGCGCCTGTCTCTGCTTTATCGTTATTTTCTTGATAAGTGCTCTGAGCTCCAATCTATGGTTCCCCCTCGCCAAACTTTCACGAGAAACACTCGTCTAGCTGAAAACACTATCAATAATTTACCCCACTCTTTATCTGTGCCTAAACCTAAACGTAGATTCCATGAACAAATTTTCTTTTTTAGAACTGCACACCTGTGGAACACTCTTCCATTTGCCTGCTTTCCGGTTGACTATAAAATATGGTCGTCTTCAAGTCCAACGTAAACAAGTTCCCCTTACGTAATCCAATTTACCAGATTTCCACCAACAATTACTACGACATTGACCCATTGACAACGTTATGCTTATTAACCCTCATCCTCGAGTGGCCTCTGGGCCTTGATAAGTGGTGACTCTTTGTAAAAATAAATAAATAAATAACTAAAAACCCATAATTTGTAGGTTACTGCTGGTTAGATGCTGATTCTCTCTGTCTCTGTCTCTGTCTCTGCCTCTCTCTCCCTCTCTCTCTCTCCTTCTCTTCTCTTCTCTTCTCTTGTCTTGTCTTTCACTGCCTGCTACGGGGCAAATTATATTAGCAATTGTGTTATTGCCTTTTGTCTATAATGAGCCATTCTAATTTTTTGACGTTCTCTTCTGTATTATAAATCAAGAGCGATGGTTTAAAATAACAGAGTGAAAGAGTTAGAAAGTGACAGCGAAATGTGTTAATTGTAAATTATTATTAATCAGATTAAATGAAATGGAAGTTTTTTTAACGTTACGAAGCACAACATTTGAAGTAGACTATTGCATAATTTAAGTATATAGGAAAACACAACGAGAAACAAAAGTTGATCAACCCAGCTTAAGTATAATAATAAAAAATAATAATAATTGTAAAAAAGATAGGAATATATATATATATATATATATATATATATATATATATATATATTAGTAAAAATAGTAACCGTATTATTTTACATTTTTTTATTGGGGAAGTGGTATTATCCACTGGAGAGCCATGGATTTAACAGCTGTCCTGTTTTTAAATCTCTGAAACAGCTTCATGGAAAGCAGCTGATGATCCCCGTTTTCTATTTACAAAATTTTAGTTAAGGTTTTCTCTTTTCATCCTTATGTAGTTAAATTCTGTTTTAAAATGAATCCGACTAACTCATATGTGCAGTCATATTCAAAAAATTAGAAATTATATTTTGTTAACAAAAGATGTGCAATAGAGAAACTGGGAATTTTATATTCAACAGAATGAGAAATTTTAAACTCAACAAAATGCGTTTTATCTTTTTGAGGAAGCTTAATTAAATTTATATTCAACTCAACATTGAGTTAAAAACATGGGGTTATTATTAAAAAAATAAAAGTGGTAAATACAGCCCGTGGGTGATATTATAAAAGACTTCATCTAAGAGCCCGGATTAGAGGCAATCCTAATATACGCAAAAAAATCAGAATGTTAAAAAAAAAAACAAGCAAAAAAAATGTGTGTTAAAGAGAGGTCAAAAAACGGTAGAATAAAAGCGAAAATAAATAACATAAATAAAAAGGTGGGATTAAAATAAATAAACAAATAAATAATAAATAAAGGAATATAATAATAAATAAAATACAAATAAACAATAAATAGTAAAAGATATAGGGATAGAAATGTATATAAAAAAGATGGATAAAGAATAAAAAGAAAAATAGCAAAAGACAGGAGAGGGATGAAGGTTATTTAATAAATCGCAATGAAATAGCATGAGAAAATGAGTGAGAAAAATAAAGGTACAAAATAGAGAGAGAAAAAAAGAAAGCAGGTGTGAAAAACAAAGCAAAAATAGAGAAATAGAAGATTAATTTGTGAAATTGTGTTATGGAAGGCAAGGAGGTTAAATCTAACAGGATATCGGATAAGATGTCAAAATATAAAGTGCAACTAGTTTTGCATCGAGGATAGATACTCCGAAAAACCATACACGTATGTGTATAGATATACACACACCATCACCATCGGATATAGTTTCAGGTCATATCCAGGACCAACACTCTATGGGACATGGATATACAAACCGATAAACCCATACAAGCAAGAAGACCAGTTATCATAATAGTAAGAAGGAAAAGTCTTGAAAGTTTGTTGATTTGTCCGTTCCAGCGAATCACAGAATGAAGATGAAGGGCACTTGTATGAGAAGTGGTAACAGTCTTAAATAGCCTGGAGAACTGATGAGAACACATTAGAATCAGCATAATAATTGTCAGCATACAAATCATAGCTGGTATATTAAGGAAAATGAATCTAAATAACCAGCTGGCACTAGCTCATTCATACTATGTTTAAGGAAATAATCATAGCACGAAAAGCAAACACAATTCGAATTAATGAATTCAAACGAATAAAAAGAAAGAGTAAATTATCGGGTTAAGTCCTGACTCATGTAAGAATAACAAATCTTGAACCAGTTTCTTGACAGAGTACAAAAACCGGCTTTGAAATCTAGTGGGGAAAGAATTTATCTCTTCCCCACTTTTTCGTTCCCACAGTAGAGACACTGTGAGTCTATCTCTGCTATTTCGTTACTTTTGTGGCAGTAACTCGACTGAACTATGCTCATCTTCTATAAAATCTTTGCAACAAACACTCGTCTAACTACAACAACTGTCAACAATTTTTCTTTACACTATCCATGCCTAAAACTAAACGAAAATAACTGCTTCCCAGACCATTATAAGATTGTTGTTTCTATGTTTAATATAATCACGTTATAATTGAGTCGTCCATACTAATTAAATCGTCCCCATTAGTAAAACAAATATCGCTGTAAAAGGTCCTGTAAAGACTTGTGAAGGATAACATAATTCGGACAAGATTAAAATGGAATAGAGGGCGCAGGTATTTTTAAGAGATTTAATTTTACGAAATTTTCAGGAATTTTCAGAAATTACACAAGCCAATATAAATGGGGAACTGTTATTAATGGATTGTACCAGAATATCAAGTGAACTAAAATAATAAAGAGATATTTAAGAAACCACTGGTAAAATCCCCTTAGCTTTAGCTAAAAGAAAATATTAGATCTGTACCGATATTACGTTTCAGTTTTTCTGTCTTCGGTCACTAAGGAATTAATCAATTTAGATTGGGGTAATTTTTTAATTTTGCCCCGATTCAAAATGTCCCTTTTGAGAAGGCTTTAATTCTCTCCATATTAACTTGTATGTAACTCTGCCCTTTCTTGGGGCAATTTAATGAGGACGTGTTAAAATTTCAGGGAGGTAATAATAAGGATAAAAGCGAAAATATCATTTCACCCTTTTCTGCAAACAGGAAGACATGTCCAATATGTAAGCTTCAATACGTACATGTAATATTAGCTGCATAAAATACTAAAAAAAAATAGTAAATTATACATAAATTGCCAGGTGCACGACTGCTTTTTATGAGTCTTTTCAATGTTCCAATTTCACCGTTCATTTGTTGGTTGGCGTTAATTTAATTTTGCAAATTTTAAGGGCAATTTCCTTCGTTTGTTTTATATTAGCTACTTTTTCTTCTCTTTTTCAGTTGTAAATAAGAAAATGTTCTGCAGGAAAATGTAATCTTTCATGTATTTGTTTTTATGTAAGTTACATGAAACGTTCCCAACTGAACAGGTGTGCACCGATAGATTCATTAACTGCATGAAACAATTATTTATCATGCTTATTGGATTGCGATGTCGTATATCAATGAGTAAGTATACAGGTGCGTGGGTGTTAGATGTGCAAAATTACTCGACTTTTACTTCATGTTTACCTTGTATATACTTTCTATCTTTAAAAGACGAAAGTTGCAGGACCTAGCTCCTTCAACATTCAAGGTTCGTATACACGATGGACACCATATCTAAACGCGTATTATCTCTCTCTCTCTCTCTCTCTCTCTCTCTCTCTCTCTCTCTCTCTCTCTCTCTCTCTCTCTCTCTCTGTATGTGTGTGTGTGCATGTAAATAATGAAATCAAAGAAGATGCAGGGTTTACCTGATATAAGCAATGTTAAACAGTATAGTCTAATATAAATATCAGTATTTATACATATATATTTTAACCCCCACCAAATAAATAGGACTTTGAAAATTGTTTTTCTTTCGTATTCAGTGGAACAATAAAATGTATAGTTTTAAATTTAAATTTTATAGTTTTCATTTCTTTTCTCAAAGCAAACATCAAGATAGTAGAAGCTCTAGCTCGTTAAGAGGAGCAATTCATAAATTAAATTAAAAATATAAAGAATAAAATTTGCATAGGATTCATTAAACAATCATGTCAATAATGACGAAAATGAGTGAAAAATGGAAAAGAATTTACGTCATTGCTTCTCATCTCAATTCCCTTTAATCGTCTCCAATAATTCACCCAATAGTTTTTTATTTATTTTTTTTATTTTTAATCTAAATCTTCTTAAGCAGGTTTTATCTTTTTATAACCATATAGAGTTATAACGCCGGTTTTTCTCCTCTGCTGGTGAGAAGCATTAGGCTCGAAATGCCATGGCTTAAAAAGGTTCTTCTCCAATTTAACCTAATTTTCGTTCTAATTGTTCTAGTGATTTATTAAGATTTGATGTAATTTTTATTACCTCTCTCCCCCTCTTTCTCTAGATATAGTAAGAGGTATATGTGGTAAAAAAAAGTAAACAGTGCTCAATACTTTAGTGGAACCAAATTATTATTTTCTTTTAATCTAAATAATCTGACGATATAGATGGATCATTTTATCTTGTAACTTGTAATGAATTAAGTTAATACACTTCAGGTTGTAATAATAATAACAACACACACACACACACACACATATATATATATATATATATATATATATATATATATATATATATATGCATGCATATATCTATAATATAAAGCTGAATTTATGTGTGTGTGTGCGTGTATGTGTGTGTGTATGGCCACGAATAGGCTCCTATATGGTTGACTATTTTTAAAAACTGATTACATATAATGATAGAAGATGTATGTTTCATCTAGCAGAACAGTGGTTCATTAATATTGTGGGGTCTGCGTTCGCGCCTGGTCCACAAAGTATGGAAATAAAAAAATTTTAAATTAAAAAAAAACGTTTACAGGTGTTTCTGATATAGATGCACATAAGAATACTTTGATAAGTATGTTTTAACTTAAATAGGGGTGGTATAATAAAAGTGTAGGGTCTGCGTTCGCGCCTGGCCTCCATAGAATGGAAATAGGTACAAGCGTAAGTATACTTTGAAAATTATCTTTCTGTTTGAAGAAATATGGTATAATAAAATTATGGAGTGTTCGTTCGCCCCTGACCTCCATATAATGGAAATATATCACAAAGTGTAAAAAGGTTTTTTAATATAGATCCACAGAATATTGTGATAAGTGTTTCAGTGTGAACAGGTATGGTATAATAAATTATTGGGTCTATCTATTTTTACTTCAATCATATTTTGCTTTGGTTTTGATACCCCGAAATTCAACCCACAATTACAACCCTTCCTTTTCATAATCTATCATACTTTCATAAATCAGAGTAAATTTTGAACCCAGTCAACGACGGGTACTTTTCCTAGTATATATATATATATATATATATATATATATATATATATATATATATATATATATATATATTCATATTTATATATATATATATATATATATATATACATACATATATATATATAAATTTTTTAAAGGGATGAGGATGACTGGAATTTGCAGATAACGGCCGTCCTCTCCCTTTAATTTTTTATTTTTATTTTTATATATTTTTTATTTTTATTATTTGTTTATTTATTCATTTATTCATCGATTTATTTATATGTATGTATGTATGTGTGTGGGTGTTTGTATATATATATATATATATATATGTGTGTGTGTGTGTGTGTGTGTGTGTGTGTGTGTGTGTAATTGTATGTATTCATATATATGTATATATCTATGTATATATATATATATGTGTATATATTTATTTTATATTTCTTCTTATTTCATTTGGTGTCCTGCAATAACTCCTGCTGGTAATTTAATTCTTAAGTTTAATATTTGATACTTCTACATTTCAGTTGACCCCTTTTTTGCTTAAAATGTGGGTGCCTTTATCGTCATCTTGTCTGGATATTGATATTGGCTTTTCTTTTTTTTTTTATTGATTCAATCACCATTCAATTTTTCCTTTTTCTTCACTCATTTTTCTTAATTTAGCCTTGCCTCGGCAGTTGAGTTTTAAATTTCTTCTATTTCTTTTTTACTCACATTTTATCTGTCTTTTAATAATATTATTGGAATTCATTCCCTTTTCCTTGTATGTATTTGTGGATTATTCCACGGATTTCTGTCTTTGGATCATCTTCCAATTACGCGATTCCCCTGGATTTTACTTGTGCGAATTGAAATTTAACTAACTTTCTTGGATTCTGCATTTTGGGATTTTATCGTCATTGGATATTTTACCCTTCACCAGACTATCCATTCACGTGAAATCACTTTTTTTATTCACCTTATTCCCTCTGCTTCAGTTTTTGTTATCAGGTAAGACCTATGATTACTCATAGTTTCATTAAATACTTTTGCAAGCAAAATCCGATCCCGCATTTTGCTAAATCCTACCCTCTGATGAGAAGGAAAGTGTTTCTTCGAAACTCCGCGGATAAGGGACTATCCATTTATTTAGTATTTCCTTTTTAAAATTAAATATTTTTTATTCTTTTTCAAAGTGTTTATATATATATATATATATATATATATATATATATATATATATATATATATATATATATATATATATATATATATATACAGGAAGGCCGGCCGCTAGAATATTGAGTATAATTATTTAATATGTGCAGATTTCGTATTTATTACTATAGACATGTTTTATTGATTATCATATTATACCCAATATAGAGCAGTGTCCCCCATTCCGGCGTGACCTGTTTGTAAACTACGTTTAAATATATTTTAATTCATGCAGATTTCGTATATATTATTATAGAGCTAACACTCCAGTAAGTATTATATTGTATCCAATGTATCGTAGTGATTTCAAAAGATTTTTTTTTAAATGACTTGGTGGCAATCAGTTAAAATGAAAATCAAAACATATGGCGTTTCAGTCTTAGCCGTTATATATTTACTAATATAGATAGATAGATAGATAGATAGATGATCATTGCAACGTCTTGTCAGACGAGTGCCTCTCCTTCAGACACTTAAAGTTCATAAGCCCAAAAATGACTTTTATTTTTAGTCCTACCGGTGAATTCACACGCTCAAGCAGGCATGACACTGAAGATGGTCATTGAGATCAATTATTACATGCTTCCAGAATTTCAAGCCTCCACGCGTCACAATTTTTCCATCGCCATGGGAACATTTTTATAGACAAATTCCTGAGGGAATATCTATACACAGATGATGTTACAGAGTCTTAGCTTTGTACGACAGCTAAGTCTCTCTCTCTCTCTCTCTCTCTCTCTCTCTCTCGGTTCAAAATGATGAGATCCAGCAACAACCAAGAGCAAGATAGCCAGCAACAAGTTAAATTACAGACCAGCTTAATGCGGGTACTGGTCTCCCGCTTTATGTTTTTTTTTTAATCAGAGATTTGCTTCTCCTAGAAAGGTTGCCTTAACCATGGCTTACGGGAGCCCTCTCCACCCCAACACACACATACATACACATAAACACACACGGTGCTAGTTGGCCGTACACCCCGAAAAAGGGTTCATCCACCCTTCGAGAGGTCTTGTTTTTAATCCTTCAGGGAGACTAGCCACCCTCCTCACAAAACGTGTTTGGTGGGGGAACCAGTTTAGTCGCCGGTGACCCGACCATGAGGCAGGTAGTACTGGGTTACATGGTACCAGTAGCACATGACATGACCTGACTACAAATATACATATATACATACATAGTAGCAGGCCATTCGCCATGGCCATGTTATTAAATATGCTTAAATATATTTTAATTAATGTAGATTCCTTATTTCTTATGAAATAGCCCATATTCTATTGATTATTATATTCTATTGATTATTATATTCTATTGATTATTATATTCTATTGATTATTATATTCTATTGATTATTATATTCTACTCAACATAATGAAGTAATTTCAAATGTTAGAATAGATATTAACCTGTGCCTTCAGCAACTATCTAAATCTAAACATAGGTTTACAGCCTTATTCGTTATGCTTTTAGCCACGTCTATATATACATAAAAAACTCAAAAATAATGTCCTTAACCTATAAATGTATATTTTCTA
>NC_136492.1:111718690-111738690 GCF_053919585.1 Euprymna scolopes | reverse complement strand
AAAAATGTCCCTATTAACGAAACAATCAAAATAATAATGAATACAATATACAACCATGACACATTACCACCCCCTTAGATAAAAACACAAGTGTTAGAAAAATTACTGTACCTATGCACCACTAAGGTTCCTTTTACCGACCCTTCAGGAAACATCTACGTACAAAAAGAGGGAGTATCCATGGGATCACCCTTAGGTCCAACATTTGCTGAATATTACATGTCAGCATTTGAAATAAAATCTTTAATGGTAGTATTGAAAAACCCACAATATATGCACGATATGTAGATGATATATTTATATTATCCAAAAATATAAACGAAATAACAAAACTAAAAGAAACACTCGAACTAAACTCCCATCTAAAATTTACCATAGAACATAATATAAACAATAAAATACCATTTCTAGACATACTAATTAACTCCGAAAACAACGACAAATTTACTACCACCGTATACAAAAAACCAACCAGTAAACATTCCTGCCTTCTTAATTTTAACTGCTATTGCCCCAACAAATATAAAATAGCCATAATAAAAAACCTATTAGACCGAGCACACAGAATATCATCTAGTAAAATCCTTTTCTACAAAGAACTAGCAAACATTAGTTAACAATAACTTTCCCATTAACATAATCGATCAAGAAATAGTCCAATTCATTAGAAATAAAAACAAACCAATTAATCAAAACAAAAACACCCTAATTCCTCTATACTACAAACATCAAATGCACTATAATCACAAACAGGACGAAATCACCATCAAAAATATTATAAAAAGATACATAAAAATAAAAAATCCTAACAACAAAATAAAACCAATAATATATTATAAAAAATACCTAACGAAAAACCTAGTAGTAAAGAATAATAACAACGATACAACCGATAAAATGAGTATGGTCAATGTAGTTTATTTGTTTAAATGCCCCCTCGAGGACTGCTACTCGAAAAATATGAACTATATTGGCCATACACGCACTACATTGGGAAGACGTCTCACAGGACATCAGAGCACCTCCAGTGCTATTTGCAAACACCTCGAACAAGAACATAACATAATAAACACCACCTCCAAACAATACAAATAACTTTTAAAAAATAACACTAACATATTAAAAACTTGCAATAATTACCAACGACTAACAATGCTAGAAGCATTAATAATAAAAAGTAAAACCCCAACCATTAATAAAATAAACTTTGACAACAGCAGCCGAATTCTCCACCTATTTTAACATGATGAAGGTGAAGAGGAAGGAAAAAAAATCCAAATTAGGCGAAACTACACATAGTAAATTAGTAATAAAAACAGTAAAACGACAGAGAACAAATCAATCAAAAAGTAGGATGCACGGGAAGAACAACCCTGACGATGGTCAATCGAGACCGAAAACGTTCGGTAAACTATGGGACTTTATAAGAACTTTGGATCCCACAACAAAAATACTTGTACAAAAACAAGAAAAATTCGAAAGAAAGATCATAAAAAGAAGAACGAAGATCCTCTTCAATAAAATATGCGCGAATATATATATATAATATATATATATATATATATATATATATATATATATTAAGTTAATTTCAATGTAGTATTCATACTATATGTTTTACTATTTATATATATTTCATTTGGAATTTGACTAACAATCAATTTTTGTTGTTTTATATTAATTTTCACTATTACTATTTATTATTTTTTTGTTATTAGCATCCTAAGTATATTATTTAAATTCAAAAATAAAGTTTAAGCCATATATAATTCATAATGTAATTGCATTTTAGTTTTTTTTTCCTCTTTTTGTCTGGTTCATACAATTTTAAGTGTTTTAAAGAGGAAGTAAAACCATATTATTTCTTATATACTAAAATAGCACGAATCGAACTTGAAATTCAAATATATCAGATTTGCTTTCGATGTTTTCCATAATCATTGGATATAAATTTTTCAAAAATCCTTTTATCTTTTTTATTGAGAAATTTGAAATTCTGACTAGAAGAGTTTGTCATCAATTTAAAATACTTTAAATTAACGGAAATTTCAGATTATTTCTTAAATAATGTGTACTTACTGTATACAAAATTTCACAAAAATTAGTGGTATCTGAAATTGTAAGCGTTTTACTAATTGGGCATAAGATTAAATCATACAAAATTAATCCACCTATAATTCCCCAGCAAAATTTTAATAATTACGAAAATATCTATTAATACTAAAAGACGGTGGCCGGAAAACTCGTCCCGGGAAAACTCGTCTTCTGAAAAACCCGTACCCGGAAAACTTGTATCCGGAAAACTCGTACCCCCAAAACTCCCCCCCTTTTTTACTAGGTAGGAAAACTGGTCCCTTATTGAATAAATATCGGTTGAAAACACATTTTATTACCGTTCTTGAAGGAGATACTGTTTTTAAAAGAGACTATGCACTCCCTAATATTTTTAAAAATTATTTTTAATTCTTGCTTCTAAAAATAAACTTGATCACGGAGTCAAGATACAAAAAACGAAACCAAATATTTATTAAAAAATACTCTAGTTTTAACACTTTTTGTGTCATTACGAAACAAAAATATCGAAAGAAAACACGTATTATCAAAGAAAGCAATTATTTTATTTAGAAGAATTAATTCAGTTTAAATAATTCTTGTGTTATTACAAAACAACAAAAAAGAAAACACGGTCTTATGTAATTTTGGAACCGCGCTGAAATAATAACGTTATTATTTCGAAAGCTATTCTTAACATCGGGAGGGGATCGTTTAAAAGTTATTTCAGTGGCACTTGTGCAGTACTTAAAAATATACAAATTTATTTTCTTTTGGAGGTAGGGGAGGCTCATTTTAAAACTATATCTACCTCAGTATTTTCTTTAATTTTCGGACATTTTTTGTTCAAAATTATTTACTAAGTAATGTCGAGTGCGACATTACTTGTTATTTCTTTTTAACTAAATAAACTCTTTAAAATAAGTTTAAACACCAAAAACTTACAAAGCTAGATAGAAAACGAAAACTTAGAAAAATCAATTCAATTTTTTTAAAACAATAAACATGTAAAAATATTTTTAAAATATTATGGGATGTGCATTATTACATAAAAATATACAAATTTATTTTCTTTTGAAGGGGGGGGGGCTCGTTTTAAAACTATATCTACCTTAATATTTTCTTTAATTTTCTATTTTTGAGCAATTATCATCCTAAGACGCGATTCTCTTATGTCGGTTCTTTTTTGTTCATAAGTAACACTCGACATTACGTTTTTTTTAAACTAAATAAACTCTTTAAAATAAGTTGAAAGACCAAAAACTTTCAAAGCTAGGTAGAAAACTAAAACTTAGAAAAATTAATTTAATTTTTTTAAACAACAGTAAACAAGTAAAAATATTATTTTAAAAATATTATGGGATGTGTCTCTCTTTTAAAGATAATATCTTCTCCAAGAACGGTTATAAAATGTGTTTTCAATCGATATTTATTCAATAAGGGACCAGTTTTCCTACCTAGCAGAAGAGGTCGGGTTTTCCGGAGATGAGTTTTCCTAAATTCCTAAAAGACAACCACCAAATTTATTTTCTATGCTAACAACTTAATTAAACAGGATTTTATTTAATACATGTATAACATTCATTTTTTTAATAAAAGTTTGTTTTCGTAATTTATTATCGGTAACTCACTTTCGATCATAGCATTACTCTTAATATAATAACTATTTTCTTTATCAATTTTTATTTATCTATCATTTCAACCTAGTATACTAATTATAATCGCTGTAATATAAAAGAATTTGTAATACCAAATGTATTTACATAGTATTTCTTTGAAAGGCAAAGTTTCGTAGTTTATTTGACTTAATTTGGAATATGTATATTTGTTATCGGTAATTCACTTTCGGTCATAGCATTACTTTTTATATAATAACTATGTTTTTTATTAATTTTTATTTATCTACCATTTCAACCTATTACACCATTAATAATTGCTAAAATATAAAAATGTAGAAGAATATGTAATTTTAAATGTTTTCGTATATTATTTCTGTTTAAGCCACAGTGTCGTATTTTATTTGATTTGTAGTTCATAATTTTTAACATTCATTATTATTATTATTATTATTATTATTATTATTATTATTATTATTATTATTGCTGATGGTGATAGTGGTTGTTATTGAGCATTATTTTTTATGATAATTTAAAGCAGAATATGAACTTTGGCTTTAGTTGCGACAGCAACTTCCCTTAATTCTTCTTTCGTCTTTAGATGCTATAAGCGAGGTTTCTGACAAAGGAGGAATAATACTGTTTTTGGTCGGAATTTATCCATATAAAATATATCGTTGGATCGTTTTGGACTGTGAAGTGGATTTGCTTATCTCTCTACATGAAGTGGCTTTATATCTTGTCTGGGAAAATTTGCATAAAAAAGAAATACGTATAGCAGTTGTACTAAAATTCATAATTATCAGTTAATTAGTTTAGTAGTGAACCTTATGAATAGAAATGTATAATCATACGGACATACCTAACTTTATAGTACTAGATATATGCATGCGTTTATCGACACGGAATTATTTAGCAGCAAATCGCTGCTTGCGTATGTACTTTCAAGACGTATTTGTAAACGAAAATATACTTTTTTCTGTCATCGTTCATTTCTGTCTGTGTATTGTTTACGAGTCGAAATCAGTAGGTTCGCCTGTCTATCTGCAAGGCATAAACCAAAACAATGACGCCTCTCAACATCCACAGCAGAAGTTTATCTTCCCTCTTACTACGAAGAATGTTGATCCATAAATAATGGTCGTGTTCTACCTTTGCTGGTTGTTGGGTGGTCGACGTTAGTTTCTGGTTTTCCTGTGCCAACGGCTGGCCCTGTCTGTAGATCGCGGTTGGGTGTCGCTAAGTACCAACATTCGGACACAACGGCCTCGAATAACTGGCAGCGGCCGGCATATCACAACGACCTAATGACGCCTCTTAACTTTTAGGGTTGCCTATAAAAACAGTTCTAATTGCGGAATGTTAAGGGACACCATTGTTTGATTTGATGGTCTTCTTTGAAGGAGGCTGACACTCAGGGTTATACTGGCTAAAATATTACGTTGGACAAAACCGTACGAAGTAACGATTTTGAATAAAGTGACAAAACCATTTAAAAAGTGGTGGTCCCCTCTCCCTTCTCTAAACAATTAAAAAAAATAAACACGTTATATTATTGGCCAGCTATCCGTCCTGTCGTCTCCAAATTATATGGAGACAATTAGACAAAATGGCGGTCGGTTAGAAAGAAGAGGGATACAGTAAATTGCCGCGGGAAAGAAATATTGGGACCGCTAACGGCGAATGAATGGAAGTGACCGCTGGTATGTTTTGTTTTATTTTGTTCGTCCTTCTCGGCAATACACAATCTTTCGTGTCAGTTTAGGCGCGCAAAAGAGGAAACTTATGAGATGCTATTTCTCGCAGCCATATTTCTTTATTTCGAGTCGGCTTATTTCTTTCTTTTTCTTTCTTATTTTTGCGTATTACTGAAGAAAGAATAGATTTATGTTAGGAGTAAAGTCTGACAATAAAAATTACGACTTTTAAAATGTTAATCATTTATAACAGGACACTGTGGCATGAGCTAAATCATTGCTCACACGATGATATTAATTATAGTTTTACGAAGGAAAATTGCATTAAACAATAAATTGTATTGTATTATTGTTGAGAGATTTTCGGTCAGTACATTGTTTTCTTTCCGTTGACAACTGTGGATTTATCAATATTATACAACTACACTAAAAAAGAAAAAAAAATACAAACAAATTTATTATTATACATATCATAAACATTATACATATCATACACATTATGCATATCATACACATCTTCTATCGAAAGCAGAAGTATCACTGTATGTGTGTATGTAGGTTTGGGTATGTGAAGATTTTTATGTGCGCGTAAATGCGTTAGATTTGTTCCGTTGACGGCATATCAACACTATTTGCTTATTTAATGTACAAACACAAAACTTATTGCAAATGAGTCAGTGAATACACGTAATTGAACACAAGTTGCTGTCTTACGGCACATCTCGGGTAACTTAGACATTTGCATATTTACCGATACCATTAAGTATTAATGCATAACGGATCAGATTTCATCCTCTGTGATGTTTCCGGTATAGCAGATTCCAAATTCGTGGCGTTATCTGCTTTCGCCATTAATTGATGAATTCCTGTGATAATGCCTTAAGCCATGTAAACAAGGTATTTAGTTCTCTCCTACTGCAAAAACTGTGACATCAAGATCGGAAAGTAGGATTGAGAAGTCAGCCCCCCCCCTCCCTCGAGGATAGGCATTTTGGCCTTTAAAAAGTGTCTGGGCACGTCAGGCGATTAACAATAAACTGAGCCTTTCTCAAAGAGAGGAGAAAAAGCCTGGGAGTATAGGCCGAATAGAACTGCACAGAATCAGCATTACACCGGAATCAACAGGGACCAGGAATGTCTGTTGGTTTTGGAAGTCGAGTATTTAAAGAGACACGTGGATACTATTTACATCCACATGCAATCTGGAGGTTTGTTAAAGTGGCCTTGGATAACCAATCAGACGATGTGATCTAAAATAATTTCCAAATGTCTCTATTGCGTGTTGCACGGTGCTATTTTTGCTCGAATGAAATTGGATTTAAATTTATATCGAAAACTATTTTAAAATACAAGTTTTATGGATTAAAACTAGCGAGAACTCCCGACCTTACCAGGTCATAAAATACGTTTAAATATGTTTTAATTCATACAGACTTCATATTATTACATAGCCAATTATATATTGAATATTAGATTGCACCTAATATAGAGTAGTAATTTCAAAAGTGTTATTTTTTTAATGACTCGGATGCTATCAACTAGAATCAAAGCCGAAACATTTAGCGCCACCTACCAATGTAGATATAAAGGAATAAGAATGTTTTATATTAAAAAATTGAAGGAATGAATTATCTTCGGGCATGCGCAGAAACAAATAAAAATATGTCGGCAAGTTGAAATGAACATTTTGCATTTCACCTTGCCGATATATGTCTATACGAGTTATTCATCCATCCAAACAAAGATTTCACTCGTTATGAACCATCATTATTGTGTGATTACTATTTTCTGTTAATTCCAGTGTTATGTAACCAGTAGTTAAAGAGTTTATCGGTTAAATATTTCCACACAAATCGACACACGCACATACATCTACTGCTTTATTCATACAGATTATCGTGTTAGAAAAGTTTTAATTTTGTGGTGATAAGCCCCTTTTTTATTTTCTTCACTCTATTTTCTCCAATGTTGCTATTTATATACCCACTACATTTCATCCGATATGCGATTGGACTTCTTTATGAATGCTATTAATTTTTCCTGCATTTTTGCCGTTGTATACGTTGATGTTTTCTCGTCTCACATTCATAACCATCAATAATGACACATTTAAAGATTTGATGAAAAAAAATCATCACAAGTGAATACTGCATATGAATAAAACTGGAGACAATATCTGGGGACACGTAAATAGAAATATCAGCACGTATGGCCAAAGTCCAAATAAAACACAATATTATAAAGTAACAAAAGTTTTGCACAAGCATGGCCGAGGAAAAAAAAAACGCAAGAAGCTTCTTTGTACAACTCTGTGCATACGTAGTTAATACTAATGGGATGATATGAATATTTTTCCAGTCCTTTAAATTATCGATTCTG
Source organism: Euprymna scolopes (assembly GCF_053919585.1). Classification (NCBI taxonomy): domain Eukaryota; kingdom Metazoa; phylum Mollusca; class Cephalopoda; order Sepiida; family Sepiolidae; genus Euprymna; species Euprymna scolopes. The sequence continues at coordinate 111,730,946 of NC_136492.1, read as the reverse complement.
ATTTTGATTCGTTTTGCATTTCCAAATAATTAGCTCTAGTGTTGTTATTTTTCGGATTTTTTTAATATGGAAATTGCTTGAGACAAGGCACGAAGCCACTTAATTTAAAGAGGCTCATCAGAACGAAAGCTGATTATTGCAAAGACAGGATATACGTATTGAGAAAATACCAAGGCTGTAGGTAGAAAGAAAACAGTGAGCAAGAAGAAAGTTCCACAATCTTGTAGTCCTTTGAGAGAAACTATTGATATATGAAACTTTATTACAATGAGGTATTAAAACAGAGCAAATTGAGACTTCTGGATCAATGAGTAGAATCAAAGGAAGCAGGGAGCAGATAAAATATTTCGGACGGATACATGTCATAATAGTATTTATAGAAAAGACTGAGACTAACAACATCACGTCTGTGAGAGAGAAGATGCAGTGAAAATGTGTGGGGTTAATCAAATTACAGATAAGTTTCTGCACTTTATCAGAAACTATCAAATCTGACATAGATTCGCCAGCTTAAATATGACAACAGTACTCCATACTTGGTCTGGTAGTAAATTTATAGATCCATTTCTTACCCAAAATTCATAATAGAACCCAAATCGACTCCTAGATCAACTGCATATTTCAAACGATCAGAGAAAGATGGGCGAGAAGCAATGCTAAAATAGATGGTTATGTTATCGGCATCAATGTTAATTTTCTAATATTCTCTAGAAGGTAATTTATATAAGGAAGAAACAGTAGTAACCGTAAATATGGTCCTATATATTCGCAAACGTAAAAATAAACGTGTGGGCAGTGATTTAAAAATTCTAGTTTTTTACTGGTAGTTTAAAATCAATAAACATTTATCAGAAGTGGAAAATTTTAAACGCAAACAAGCAAATTACAAGAATTGTATTTATGAAATCATAAGATAGGCACAATTCTTTACTATTCTTGTATGATTTTAATACGCCAAAATATGTCGATTTTCGAATTCCGATTTCGGGTTTTCATTAATCATCTTAACACTAGTGAACACTAGTTATATTCCATGTTAACACTAGTTAACACTAGTTATATTCGATGTTAACACTAGTTAACACTAGTTATATTCGATGTTAAACTATATATTATCATTAATTATCGTGTTCTTTAATTCTTAAATTTCCATATAATAAACATTTCAACGTTCGTATTATTTCATAACTACGAAAGATCTTCGCAGCTACGTACTTACGTGTAGTTTAAGACATATTGTGTAATTTTAAAATCGGGAATATTAAATACGAGTATCAATACGCAAACACTAGATGGGAGATATTATTTTAAAGGTAAAATAGTATCTATAAATAAAGTATTTTTATTGTTATAACTTTTAAGAAGACCAGCCTTAAATTAAAAGAGTAATATCTTGTGCAAATACCGATTCCGGATTCGAAGTATAATTCAATGATAAATTGAATATTATTTCAAATGGGTGAATAAAATCAAACATTAAAACGTTTCCATAATATAAACATTGATAAAAACTAAGAATGGGCATTCTATAATTAACGTACATTTCTATGGTCACTGACCAACAATCTCGCGTGATGCGATGGTTATGCAATTTTCTATGACAACTGACTAATAAGAACTGGTATTTGAGAACTAAAAATGACATGTGAGGAAAGCTTGTGCACAAAGCAAATAACTGCTACCACGATGAATATGCGTCTCTCGTCTTTTGTTTTTCTATATTGTTGGTTGTTGCCAAACAATCTTCTAATATTTATTCGATCAATAAAGCAAGAGACTTCTTCGTCCGGATCTGTGTTTTTATACGTAGTTTATAGATGCGAATATTTTTCCAGTTCTTTTAAATTGCCGATTCTAATTCTGATTCTTTTTAACATGAATATTTTGCTCTGGTGTAATTATTTTTCTTTTATTTTTAATTTTCGGATTTTCTATAGAAATCGCTCGAGACAAGGCACGAAGACACTTGATGTAAGGAGATAACAAGAACGAAAGCTAATTATTGCAAAGTCAGGAGATGCCGATTGACGTTAGACTTGAAAAAAAAATCATTGCTATAGGTAGAAGGAAAACAGTGAACAGGAAGAGAGTTCCACAATCTTGTGGTCCTTAGAAAGAAACTTTTGGAAGAGGAAGCTTTATTACAATAAACTTCTGAATGTCTGAATCCTGACCAATAGATTGACGTTATATTGTTTTATTTTTTATGTATATGTACGTGCACTAATCTAGCAGATCAGTTTGAGCTCTCTCCTCCAAACACACGTTATGCTGCTTAATCAGTTGAATATTACTGTTATATCATGTTGTTGTCCTGGTCAGTAATTACACGAAACATTACATTTATCATAAATTAATTACCCGTCCGAGGGTAAGTAAAATTATTTTAAATATGTGTTGTATATTACCCATCCCCGCAAAGGAAACATTATTTCATATATATGGTATAAATTACTTATCCTAGATAAGGTACAATTATTTGATACGTGTAATACCCGTCCTAGGGCAGGTAAAATATTCATTTGCTCGAAAAAGCTAATGATACATAGACATTAAAAATTCCTCTATCCGAAGAATAACAAGTATGTTCAAAATCAACTTCAATTTTCTCATTGTTTATACGATCCCGAGCAACGACGGGTAGCTCCGCTAGTTTATCATAAATCACATGTAGTATTCTCAGATATAGAAAACGTTATGGAGTGAAATTTTCGATAATTGTTGAGAAGGCATGAACCAATCCATTTTGTTGGGAAGTTAGTCCCTATTTACTTGCTCTCCAACAAATGTATAATTAGACACAACGTCGGTTTTACATTGATAATAAAACAACATCAAAATTGTCATACCTTAGAAAAACTTCCATCTACTTTGACTATAGATACGGATGATCAAACAAGCAGAAGATTCTCTCTTCAAAGGAAACCGCAACCTCGGTTTAAAATAGGTAACAATGTAACAGGTTAATATATATCCGACCAAAACCAAAAAATTAAAGACAAAGAAAAAAAAAACAAAGAAATAGACATAAAAAAACTGTCTATCAACGTTGATGTCAAAGTTCCATCTGTCTCTGAAGACAATAAAAACCCAACTTATGTTATAGCTTTTTTTTCTGGACTATATGTAAATACAACATAATCGCGTTAACACACCGGTTCTCGCCAGATCACCGATGTTAAGCAACGATGAGCCGGGCCAGTACCAGATGGGTGACTGTTTGGGAAGTCTAGGCGCTGTGTGTACCGTGCTGAGTCATAGAAATTTCCAAGGTTATATCTGGGAGCGTGTTTAACTGTCGAGGGAAGAGATACACCCTCGAATCAAGACAGAAAGCAACGGTAAACTACCGCCTTTACTTCCCAAAATTACTATGGCTTTTCAATTTGAAGAGCAGTGGTCGGCGAACCTGTTAAAAACAGCAGGACCGCTGCATGCATGCATATATAAATATCACTTGACTCATACCTCGGATATTAGTTGTTTATCTCTGGACATAAAATATCTAAATGACCACGAATCCCACTATTTGATATAAACATTACTTCTCAGGTGGGTTATAATATCAACATTGAACTCTTTGTTAAAGATGACATTCCTATTTCAAAGGCATCAGTTATTTCTTGGAGTATCTTTTTCCCCCTTAGCTAAATATTAATCCCAATGTAAGCCCGTCTGCTGCATACAGTGCAACTATAGACTCTTAATAAAAATACAGCATTGCACATTTTTATATCACTATAAACTCATCATGAGATTATCTATTGTGTTGCGAATCTTAAATATATAAGTCTGTCCATTTCTGTCTCCTATTTGATTTATTGTTTGAAGTCATGCTCCAAAAACCACATTTCATCATTTGTTCTGTCTGATTAATGTTCAGTTGATCCGTGAACTTTGCGCTCGGTTTTGTCTCTTAACAAACCTTTTTTGAAATCTAATCAAACAACACTTAATGACAAAACGCTGACAATGATTGACAATGTGTGCTGACAACTCGTCTCGAATTAAGACAGTGTCGTCTGTTTGACCTTAAAATGTAAGCTTTACATTTTTCAATATCATTTTCCATCGCGAAATCTCATAATTCTTCATTTGTTATTTTATTGTCGTCAATCGACGAATTTTACATCCACTGTCGCAACATTCACGGCGTTTAATGGTTTCCTGATTTATTTCGCTACTAACATCGTTTCTCAATTTTTACTTTAGGGAAAAAGTAAATTATTGTTGACCGTTATCCTCCTATCTTTGCATTAAACATATCGCTAAAGAGCTGCCATGATTTTATTATAATTAGTGATTGTTTTCTTGCAAATCAGAATTTATACTATTTCTTGGGTCATAAGAATTTTATTTTTACTGATCCATGCTAATTCTTGATCCATGTTTAGTACCAAGAATATATTTTCAATCGATTTCTTAAATTTTAGTATTTAGTTATCTTTGAAGCAGTGGTCACTCACTAAGTGAGATATTAATAAATCTTATGAGGTACGTTTTCTACAAGGCACGATTATCAGTCATATTTCAAGCGTTTTCTTTGTCATAACGCAATCCAGAAATATATACCGCATAATGAAATATAGCATCGGATTCTTAATTCTTTTTTAACGAATACATACGCTTTTATTATTATTATTATTTTTTCATTGTAATGTTGTATTTATTTTTTAATAAGTTATAATTATCTTCAATTATATTTTTATACTCTCTCTCTTTCTCTTTCTCTCGCTCTCTCTCTCTCTCTCTCTCTCTCTCTCAGAATCTACCGACAGGCGGTAATCGTGACTCCTTGCGCTGATGATGCCCGAAATGAGTAAACACTAGCGTCTGTGAGGATTTTTAAACTAATTACAGTAATAATTATGTCTGCCCCTTTAAGAACTGGGTTTTTATTGTTCAGTACTTTTTTTTTGAAACAAAATAAGTCAGTTAAACACTCGTGCGCCGATCGTGATGTAAAAATCAAGTGATAACATTTATGCTTTATATAAATATTAACTTCAACCATCCTTTAACCGCGGTTAACGTTAGTCGAGCGGTTAGTTCTTTGCTAATGGAGTCAGAGATGACTTCGTGACCGGGTTCGAATCTCCCGATCGGCGGTAATCGTGACTGCCTTCACTGATGATTCGTGAAATGATGAAACACGTAGATATTTAAAAATAATTATCATTAATTATTATATATATATATATATATATTGTAAAATGTTTTTGACTTCTAATGGGGGGTATGAGACGAATGGATTCGCCAACCATTTTTATAACCAACGGCTGTGCTAAACAACCAATGAAAACGTCCCAAAATTATTATAAAAATTGTCGAAGTTTGGATTCAATCGGTTCGTCGTTTACTACGTCACGGACCGCATTTAATTCTTGGCCGCCATCTTGGTTACTGATCTGAACTACGCCGCCATCTTGGTTACTGATCTGAACTACGCCGCCATCTTTGTTCAACACAATATCTCAGAACGTAAGAGGTTAACTACGCCACGGACCGCATTTGATTCTTGGTCGCCATCTTGGTTACTGATCTGAACTACGCCGCCATATTTGTTCAACACAATGTCTCAAAACTTAACATATATATATATATATATATATATGTGTGTGTGTGTGTGTGTGTGTGTGTGTGTGTGTGTGTGTGTAAATAAGAAATGTTTTAATAATTTTATCATGACTGATGTGCAAACAATGTTTCTGATCTCCTCGAAAGTAATTTCTAGAAAATCTACACTATGAGAATTATCAAAACGAATAGTTCCCAGAGTCCATTTGTTATGGAACAGAAGACAGAATTATCCATTTCAGATGTTATGAGGACACTTTGTACTCATGACTTATAAATACCTAGGCATCCTGATTGCAGGCTCTCTCAAGGCAACAGAGATGAAAGATATAATTAAAATATAATTGAAAAGAAGAGGAAATCCTATAAAAATAACATTTTATAGCAAAAAGGTGATGAGAGAAAGCAAAAATACATAGATAGTAGAAATCATCGTAAGATTTGAACTGCGACACCCAATAGAAGGCATGTGGAAAACGCATAGACTCGTAAAAGATATAAACGATGTTTTTGAAAATTTAAAATAGTGTAGTAAATTATGAACAATCAGTAATTTCTCCACTTTCCAACTGCAAGACGGCCGCTTGCACAGCAATCGAGGAAGCTGAATTGATTGTCCGGCCATTATGTTTCAACTCCACCTAAAAGCTCAATAAGCAACTACTTCTCACATTTCTCTATCCGAACAGAAGCCACATTTGATGATTTCAAAACTACACCTTCTAATGCACGCAATATCAGAAAAAGCATTAACACTTTCACGGTGGGTGAGCCTGATATTATACCTGCTATAATAATTAAGAAATGCTCAACTCAACCAGCTTCTGTATCTTCCAAACGCTACAACAAATGCCTTGCTGAAAATTGCTTCTATGATGCCAGTGTACAAAACTTCTGATGAACTGACTGTCATGCTCATTTGTCGCCATATCAGTCTACTCATAATTTAATCAAGCACTAGGCCACCAACTCGTAAAAGCTAATTTTCTCTTCTGTATAATACTATGGATTTAAGCAAGCCCGTTCTACTCCAGATATTTTAACAGTCACATTTGTATGCATTGAATAAGGGGGAGAATTGGTTATAGCTCTTGATACATCCAAAGCCTTTGACAAAGTCTTACACGAATGGCGCATAATAAAAAATAAATCATACGGTATTACTTAACGGATGCTAAATATAATTAGACGAGAGGGAATTCCAGTTTGTTATGGATGTATATCCTAACAACATAATATTAATACGTGAGTCGATCCTTAAACATTATCATCCTGATAATCATAAACAACTTCCCTGATAACATTGTGTCCAGATGGGTATATTTTCTACATCGTAGGCATGAATGAAAATGGTTTGCATATCTAAGGAATGGAAGACTTCTCAAGAAACAACCTCCTGTCTATAGTGAAATTGGGCCGTAAATGGATAGCATCACTTAATGCTACTAAGACTAAGCTTCTTTCCGTTAACAATTACAAGAGTCCTTCTCAACCATCAATAGGCATGACTACTAGCACTCGGTTTAAAATTCACATGTAACATGAACCGGAACAAATATATTAAAGACATTGCAAAGGCTGTTGCTAAGAAGGTGGGTTCTCTCTACCGAACTAGAAAATTGCTAACACCTGAGATTATCCTGTATCTCTATAAAGCCACCATTCATCTATGCATAGATTACTGTGTATGATGACGCATCCTCTACTATTGTTGCCTTCTTAAACAGGATCCAAAAAAAGAGTGCAATCTAATAGGTCCTACACTGTCAACTAAGTTCCCACTCCTGTCCCATCGCCGCAATGTTGAATTTATGTGCAAGTATTTTAATGGAATGTGATTTGAAGAACTCATGGCGCTCGACGTACATACTCCCGAAAAACCTGTTTAGCAACAAAATCGCACTCCTTCACTGCAGAGGTCCCTAGATGTCGGAAAGTCTTCTAAACTAAAACTTTCATCTTCCAGATTGCTAAACTTTTTAATTTCCATCCTTTTGTCTGTTTCCCTAACTTTACTGACATGCAGAAGTTTAAATATAATGTAACCTAGCATCTCACCCATCTCCTTGTATTGTTCCTTGTAAACATGATCATATATAGTAACGTCCAAGTGGCAATATATCTTGTTTGGGCTGAACATGAATGAAAAGTGAAACATAATTAAAATAATATGGCAGTATCTCTAATACGATTCTCTTGATCATAGATATACTGGAAAAGAAAGAAGGGCTAAGGTATTTGTTTTTATGAACCAGGAAATTATTGACAACGTCGAATGCAATGTACCTGAATGACGATACCGACCAACAAGAAAAATTCTCTGAAGATGAAAAAAATTGAAATAAGTGAAACGGGAAAGTGAAAAGTGCGAAACGAGATGTAAATGATTTGACGACTTTAAGACCGACAAAAGAAATAGCGTAGAAAACACAACGGGATGAATAAATTCACAAAGTAACGGAATCAGCCGCACAAAACAATGTAATCACAACAAACTATGTCAAAGCCTATATATAGAAAATCTCAAGAAATAAAGTAAATATAGAATATGTGTACAAAGAGAGTAAATCACTTATGAGAATGAAGAAAATTAATCAAGAAAATGTAAGAGACAGATGAGTTATGAATGCAAATGTCTTCATATTAAACATGTGGAGTCGAGAAAGTAGGAAAACACGACGACTGGTGAGAATACGAAGAACATTTATATCCAGAACAGGGTTAGTGATACAGTTAGGTTAGAAATCCGTGGGGAGTCTTCTCTGTACGACATCCGGATAGCTCTAATTGAGCGGTCTATGCTTGCTGCTTATATGATTATAGTGATTATAAGGGTGTGTATGTCCCCACAACACCCCCTTCCACGTTTTTTTGTTCCGGAAAAAAACGTTAATATTTCTTCCTTTTTGGATCGATGATAAGGGGTTCAGTAACCTTCCTTGTCGATCGACGCTGTTCTAAGTTTTCTTGGAGAGGCTCGATATCGAACATATCATATAACGTATCGCTAGCTTCTTCCTCGACTTGAGGTGTATCTTTGCCATCGTTATGACGACGTCTAATTTGATTTATGTGTCTCTTGTGAGTGGTGGTAGGGCCTAGAACGATGTAGGTTGTGTTTCCAATTCTTTTGTCAATTGTTCCCTGTTCCAAAAACAATGTATTGTTTCCGTATGCTTTAAAGAAAACTTATACATTTTGTGGGAACGGTAGTGGTCCTATCTGAATTTGCTTGTTTTGGCAGTAGTTTTTCGAATACTGGTTGTATTTTTTCGTGCAAACATGGTCTCTGCAGCAAACCTTGCTTCATGGGTATTCGGGTTCGGTGTGATCCTGTTAACCTGTAAGGACTGTTTTAAGACCTTATCTGAAGCTTTCTTCAATGCTCTTTTCAAAGTGTCTACGAAACGTTCTGCTTATCAATTTGATCTTGGATGATACGGAGGTATAGTAATGGGTTTTATTTTAAAACAGTCGCAGAATTCCTTAAAATCAGTTGATGTGAACTGTGTCCCGTTGCCGCTGACTAAGCAATCGACAACGCCAAATCGAGCAAAAAGTTCATGGAGGAAAGAGATAGTGACCCCTGTGGTGGGTCTCTTGCACCTGAATACTTCTGGCCATTTTGAATAGCTATCTACTACAATCAAGTAGTAGACATCCTCCACTGATCCTGAAAAATCCACATGTATTCTCGACCAAGGTTGGTCTGTCTTTGGCCATTGTTTGTAGGTGATTGGTAGTGCTTTAGCTGCTAGAGAACAACCCTTACAAGAATCCACCAAATTTGAGATGTCTACATCCATATTTGGCCAATATAAATAACTCCGCATAAGGCTTTTCATCCTATTCTTCCCTGGATGTACTGCATGAAAATCTCTTAGTATTCGTTTCTGTAAAGTCTTGGGTATAACCACCCTTTCACTATATACTAGTGTGTTGTCACACAAGGAGAAATTGGAGAAGTGGAGCAAATGAATTCGTCTTCTTTGGCTTCGCATTTTATTTCATGTAGGGTAACTGGTAGTTCTTTAATCACGTTAAACATCAGATTCTTGATCTCGCTGTCGTTTTTAAAGAAGCGATCACAGTGTCTTCTAGTGTTTTGCTTTGACTTGGAATTAGCCTTGACAATCCGTCAGCATGACCAATGTGTTGTGAGGGTAGCCATTCTAACTTAAAGTTATAGTTAAGTAAGATCGTACCCCATCTCAGCAATCTGTTTGCTGCATAGTAATGTTTTTCCGAAGGTAATAACGTCCGTGACGCATGTGTCACTGGTTTCTTGCTTCCATCCGGCATTCTGTGTAGTATGCAAGCGCCTATGCCATGAGAGCTTACGTCGCTGGCAACTATGATATCTAATTCTGGATTGTAATGTGTAAGATATAGGTCGGAGGTCAGTGCAGTTTTTATTTTGTTGAATACATCCTGGCATTCAAATGTCCATTCCCAAGTATCGTCTTTCTTCAAAATTTTGTTAAGTGGGCCCGAAGATTATGCATGTTGGGAATAAATGACTGGTAATATTTGGCCAGTCCTAGAAATCTTTGCAGTTCGGCGACGTTCCCGGGAGTTGGTATGTTCTTTATTGCAGTTGTCCTGTTAAGATCTGGTCTCCTTCCTTCTTTTTCATTTATGTATCCTAGATATTTAATTTCTTCTAGGAAAAATTCGCACTTTCCTTCCTTAACTTTGAAACCGAAATCCTGTATCCGTGAAAATACTTTTAGTATATGCTCTCTATGTTGTTCCTTGGATTTGTTGATAATAATTATATTGTCCAAGTATGCAGTTGCGAAATCGAGTCGGTCTAGCATAGTATCCATTATTTCTTGAAAAGTCGCCGGAGCGACCTTAACTCCAAATGCTAGTCTCTCAAAATTGTATAAATTCCTGTGAGTGTTTATGCAAAGTAGCTTTGAGCTATTTTCCTCAACCGGAATCTGAAGATAAGCCTCACTGAGAGTGACCTTAGAGGAGATCTTATCTCTGTTCAGTTTTGCGAAAATCTCCTCTGGACTAGGCAGTGGATAATGGTAGTCTTTCAAGACGGCGTTTAGCCCAGTCGAAAAGTCAGCGCAAACGTGGATTTCCTTCGATTACATTTTGACGTACACGATAGGAGCTGGCCATTTGCTGAATTTCACTTTTGATAAGATGTCGGTCTTGACTAGTCTGTCAAGTTCCTCATTAATTTTCTCTAGCGAAGCGAATGGTACGTTCTTTTTTTCCTCTGAAATTTGTACTGAAACCCAATCCAGAACAGGGTTAGTGATACAGGAAGATTAGTAAGTCCTTAGAGGAGTCGTCTCTGTACGACATCCGGATAGCTCTCATTGAGCGGTCTATACTTGCTGCTTATATAGCTAACGGATAAGTCCATCTTAGTGATGATAAGGGTGTGTATGTCCCCACAACACTATGGAAGCACAGACGGACAAACTCACGCAAGCCAAAATACCGAACACGTGATAATAATTAACAAGAACACTAACGTTTAAATTGTACATTGCTCTTAATAAGTCGCGGAGTGAAGATCTGACGAACTACAAGCACTTACACCTTCTCGACGTGAATACCCCAGACAAACCCGACAAGCAGCTAAATCCCACCCCTTCGCAGTAGATATCCTTATGTGTAAGAAGGCCTTCTACTCCAATAGCTGTTAGACTTTAGAACTCCCTTCCGGGATTCTGATTTCCCAACTGTACTGACATGCAGAAGTTCAAGTGTTATGTGAACAGACATCTTGCTACTCATCTCTCTTCATAATACCCCTGCAACTTATGTCTCCGATAGTAGCCCCCTACTTCATAGTGGCACTGTACCTTGTTTGGGGTGAAAATTGAATAATAATAATAATAGAACATTTTACTCATCCAAGAGAACTTCAATTTTAGAGATCCCCACACGCAAATCCGGGCGGTAACCACAAAATGGTCAAGAAAGTTAAAAAAGAATGTAAAGATTGAAAAAGAAGAAAACCATCCTCACTTCCAGTAGAAAGGCTTGAAGAGTAATAGAATCGCAAATATACATATTGATTGTCAAATCTAAGAGAAATCAACGGTCACTATCTGGGAAAATTAAGGGTAAACGGCTGCTGCGGTAATTCAGTTCAGGAAGTCTGAGAGAACTTGTCACACAGACTCCAGAGATCATTTGTGAGCACTCGCTGATAATGACTCGCTTGAAAACGCCTACCAAGCAAAAATAAATAAATAAATAAATAAATAAATAATAATAATTGGCGGAACCTGTGGAAATTCCACGGTGGCATCTTTCAGATATAATAGATTGCTGCTGGCCATTCTGTGAATGTTCAGCATGGATGGACACTCCGCAATATTATTGTAGTCCTTTTGTAAAAAACTGTAAACGTATTTATCTAATTAATCTGATTAATGCAGAGTCAGAATACATCAACTTATAGGAGTCTTTGATATATTCCTATTGTATGGACGCTTTACGCAAAGGGAAACTTTAGATAGAACAAATACTACCTTTGAATCCTAGCCAGAAGATCAACAGCGACATTCTTTTTATTTTATTAGCAGGTGGCTCGGTATTGCCCGGTCGTTAAATACACTTAAATATAGTAATTTGATTAATGCATGTTTCGTATGTATTATTATAATCTATTGGACCCCATATATTGTAATGATTTAAAAAGTTT
>NC_136492.1:111646190-111713690 GCF_053919585.1 Euprymna scolopes | reverse complement strand
GGAATTGGATAAAATAGGTGAAACAGATATACTATGAGAATACGCAGAATTGATTGATTTGTTTGTAATGAAATAATCAGCCAAGGCAATATATCAAAGTTATTATTTAAGTAAGGAACGACGTAGTGCGTTAAAGTTATGAAAATTATTGTCGAAATTAGTAACATATCCAAGAATTATGAAAAATGATGAAATGTGAGTTACTTGATTGGTGTGTTTGTAAAAATATAATAAGCCCAGAGAATATATCAAATATATTATATAAGTAGGAGGGAGAGGCATAATGTGGGTTTTTAATTATAAAAATTATTGTCGAAATTAGTAACATATCCAGGATTATGAACGAAGATTTAATGTGAGTTAATCGAGTGTGTTTATAATAAAATAATAAACCCAGGAAATATATCAAAGAAATTATGTTAGTAAGAGAGGGCGATAAGGGTGGTTTAAATTATGAAAAATAATTGTCGAAATTAGTAATATATTAAAGAATTATGAAAACTGATATGTTATTTAATGCATTAGTGTGTTTGCCATGAAATAATAATACCAGACAATCTATCAAAGTTATTATTTTAGTATGTGGGGCGATGATGTGAGTTAAAATGATGAAAAATGATTATCGACATTAGTAACATATCCAAGAATTATGAAAAATGACGAAATGTAAGTTAATTGATTGGTGCGTTTGAAATGAAATAATCATCCCAGATAATATATCAACGTTATTATTTTAGTAGTGGGGGGTTGATTATGTGGGTTAAAAATATTAAAAGTAATTGCCGAAATGAGTAATATATCCAAGAATTAAGAAAAATGATGAAGTGTGAGTTAATTGATAGTTGTGATTTTATGAAATAATAAGCCCAGACAATATATCAAAGTCATTTTTATTCAGAGAGGGCGACGAGAATGGTTGTAATTATAAAAAATTATTGTCGAAATTAGTAAAATATCCAAGAATTACGAAAAATGACGAAATGCGATTTAATTGATTGGTGTGTAATAAAATAATTACTCTTTACAATATATCAAAGTAAGGGGGAAGGAGATAGGGGGAGCTTAAATTATGAAAAAAAATGTCGAAAAAATTTTGTCGAAATTAGTAACATATCAAAGAATTACGAAAAATATGAAATATTAGTTAATTGACTGGTGTGTTTGTAAGGAAATGATCAGCCAAGACAATATTAAAGTTATTATTTGGCAAAGAGAGAAGAGCGAAAATGTAGGTTAAAATCATGAAAAATGATTGTCGAAATAAGTAACATATCCAAGAATTATGAAAAATGATTAAATGTGATTTCATGCATTAGTGTGTTTGTAATAAAATAATAAGCCCATACAATATTTCAAAGTTATTATTTTATTAAGGTGGGGGTGATAATGTATCAAAGTTATTATTTTAGTAAGGTTGGGCGACAACGTTTTTTTAAATTATAAAAAAATATTGTCGAAATTAGTAACATATCCAAGAATTACGAAAAATGATGAAATGTTAGTTGATTGATGTGCGTTTTTGTAATGAAATAATCAGCCTAGGCAATATATCAAAGTTATTATTTTAGAAAGGTGTCCGATATGGTGAGTTTAAATGATGAAAAATTATTGTCAAAATTAATACCATATCCAAGAATTATTAAAAATGACGAAATGCGAGTTAATTGATAGTTGTGTTTTCTATAAAATAATCAGCCGATACAATATATCAAATTTAATATTTTCGTAAAGGGAGAGGCGATACTGTGGGTGGAAATTTTGAAAAATTATTGTCGAACATAGTAACATATTCAATAATTATGAAAAATGATAAAATGTGAGTTAATTGACCGGTGTATTTGTAATGAAATAATCAGTTCTGGAAATATATCAAAGTTATTATTTTAGTAAGGTGGCAGTACAGTTTTAATAAAAACCTTGAATAATATGCTGGATAGAACGCTCACAGCATGCCTAGCATGAAAACTGCTGCTGTGGAATTTCCACAGGTCTCGCTAGTTATTATTATTATTATTATTATTATTATTATTATTATTTTTAGTATTATTATTATTATAATTATTATTTCTACTTGTTTTATATGTAACTTTTGTGTTAGTTTTATTTTTGTCATGGTGTCCAATTTTTATTGTCTGTTTTGTTGTTGTTTACATTGCTTTTATTTAATATTTTGTTATTATGTGCTTTAATTATCATCTCTAAATTTTCGCAACAGCTGTAAGATAACTTTAGGATATTTTTATTGAAAATTTTGTGTAAGGGGTTGGTTACGGGAAATTGCTTTTCGATACGGTTTATAAATTTCTTGCCAAGTTTTATTTTTAACATTTGATTGTATGGGACCGTATACCAAATTATATTTCTTTTTCTTCTATTTTTAATTTTATTATAATTATTGGTGTTTTGTTGCTTATATTTGATATCAATATTTTTGTATCCACTATTTTTTAGGGCTGTTTCATATATATCGGTTGACCTGTTAAAGGCGTTTTCATCGCTGGAGTTATTGCTGAGTCTACTTACGATCGAGTTAGGAATCTGTTTGATAATACATGGTGGGTGATTTTAATTAGGGTTTACGTATATTGGATCAGCGTTATCTTTTAAGTAGGGTTCATATATGTTTTTATCTAAATTTAACGTGACGTCCAGGAAGTTTGTTATTTTTATGTTAGCTAATACGTCTAGTTTTAGGCTTAGTTTTTCATTTCCTTGTGTATGATTTTCTTAAAGTTATCTCCCTTGACTTTGTTGGAGTCTTTTATTATAGCTAGTCCATCATCTCTATATAGGCCGATACCCGTAGTATCAAATATGCTTGTGAATGTATATAGAATGAATAACCCCACAACGTCTGATGCCTCTGCAGAATCCCGAGCACCCATCATCAAATCAAACAAATTTGTCATTTTAGTTTTTATCCTATTTAACAACTATACTAGAAATAAAAATGAAAATACTAATAACGGACAAGATAAATGTAACTGTAGATACCGCACATTTTACCCACTTCAAAATAAATGTCTAACCAAAGGCATAGTTTACCAGGCCACAATATTTGCGAAAGAAACCCCGAATAACAGGAAATATTACGTAAATTTGCATGCCGATGAATATGTGTGTATGTGCAAGCATATATTTGTATATATTCTATCACGTTCTGAGGATTCTATTACTGATTGCTCGCTACGTTATCTTATCGTGATGGCATTGTCCTTACGAATAAAAACATTCCTGTTTGTGAGACGCTAGCTTGGGTTATAGCTAGTTGTATAACCACGTCCCTTGTTCGGTATGAGGTAGGTTCATTCCACTGTTGGATCTATGCCGCCGGTTGCTTCATCTGTGTAAGTTGATATGCATTCTCAGTTGGTAGAGATGGTAGATATTATTTAATAGTGCGGGGTGTCTCTGATTATTCTTGTTTTATTCTTTCTAATTTTCGTATTTTGCTTTTTGTTTATTAGTCGAATTGTTGCTAATAGAATCTGTATGTTTCTTTTTGCTCCATTATTTCGTGAATACTTTCAAATGATTAGTTCAGTCGTCATCACGCGGTCAAAATTAAAAATGTGTGGAAAATTACAGTTTGTTAAAGTACGTATGAGTATCGTATGCCGCATGTAAGATCATGATAGAGGCGTGGCTACATAAATATATGAACGGTATTTAAAAAGGTTTACTTTAATATTTACAATTTACAAGTTGGTATACCAAAATCTTTGAAGAAAGAATGGGAAAAATAGAAATGATGCAGGGATGGCTAAGAAGATACAATGGATAATAGTATTACAAACGGATGAAATATTAATTAAATGCGGAGACTAATACACATGAGCTACAAGTGCCAGCCGGCCGCATGAAAATAGCAACGAGAGTGAAACAGAAAGATGGGACACCACAAGGTAGAGAGGAAACTAAAACTACACGATCGTAAATGTATATCATTCAAACACGGTAGTGTTTGAATTATATGGTTGTTGCAGTTTTAGTCATTTAGAACTGCTTAAAGGCTTCACCGCTCACTCATAATTCGATCAAATTTCAAACAATTATTATAGTTTATAGATCACCTTTTCAGCTACATTGTGAAAAAAATTTCAATTTTCGTTTAGTAAAACAAAAGTTATGATGAATTTACTGGTGTTCAAAATCGTAAAAAGGCGTAAGGAGGTGAGCGACGTTTTTTTTTCTGACTGGTTTCCATAGCAACCGCATCGCTTCAGCGACTAGTGTTGCTACTAATTCACTGCTCTTGCGAAACGAGAAGTAATAAGTGAAACAGAGAGAATGAAAGCAGACAAATTCCGTGCATTGTTATTACCTATGTGTATGTTATGTTTATGGGGCAAAAACATAAGACTGGAATTAAGCAAAAACAAGTGAATATACTGGAAGCCTGAAAAATCATGGATTACAATAGACAAATGCAAGCATGAGAGGTAATATGGTTAAGCTTACACATGGAAAAAAAAAGGACAAGATATTCTAGTAAAAAATATATAAAATTTATAACTTAAAATATTGCAGCATTGAGATTTTTTTTAAGTTATAAATTTATTATATTTACTAGAATATTTTATCATTTTCTTTTCCATGTTTAAGCTAAACCAGATTACTTTTCATGCTCACAATTTTCTATTTATATATATATATATATATATATATAGAGAGAGAGAGAGAGAGAGAGAGATAGAGAGAGAGAGAGAGAGAGAGATAGACTTATTTGTAATATACTGAATTTTACTGGGTTCGTATAATTCAGTAACTTTTCATATACCAATGAATTTTAAGCCAAAAAGAGATGACTTAAAATGTAAGCTACAAAATTATCATATTTCATAATTGAGCATTAATATACTGTATTAACAAAACCAAGACTTTAAAGCAGGAATTGGGAGCAACAAAAAATGTATTTCATTGTAAGTTACAATTGTTTCAAGACCGGTTGGAAATTTCAAGCATTATGGCGTTTGAAATAAGCTCTTGACAAACGGTGCGTCCAAGATAAATGTTTTCGCATGCTTCATTTCCTTTAAGGGAAATTTCTTTAAATAATGTTTTATTGTTAAAGTGTTTTTATTCAACAAGTCTGAAGAAAGGCTGGTTATGTGAAAATTTTCAAACGCCATAATGCTTGAAATTGTCCAACCGGTCTTGAAACAATTGTAACTTACAATGGAATACACTTTTTTGTTGCTACCAATTCCTGTTTTAGTCTTGGTTTTGTTAATACAGTATGTATATATATATATTTATTTATTTATATATTCGTGTGTGATCTGCATGCTTATATATAGGGAGCATAGACTATTGTTTGAGTTGAGTATTTTGTTTTGATTTTTTTGTGTGTTTAACTTATAGGTATTGTTTTGCTGTAATTTTAATTCATTGTAATTATTTTCCCTTGGTTTAACCGTCTTATTAGCCAGTATGACAATTTCATGTGGTTTTTGATTTTCATTCCTGGACAAAATAATCATTTTGATTCCAGTGAATTTAATAATTGGTGGTATTTACCGAGACATTTTTTTCGGAAAAACTTTATTGTAATGTTTCTTGTTTTTAGGTGGAATTCTCAACTTTTTAAACGTGTGTATCAAATGGTTTTATTTTGTTAGGCACTCACGAAAACTCTGATTTCGAAAATTCCGGTTTGTACTGAAAATAATGAGCATTTAGAAAGTTTCTAATTCTTTGTATAAACGCCACCTTGAAACAGTTGTAAAAAATAATACGCTAGTGTATGTGTTTGTTTTTTTGGGGGGGCGTTGGTTTAGTCAATGTTTGAAATCGCCGATATCATAAAATATATTACATATATTTATTTATATATGCAATTATTTTTATATACGTACGTATATATTATTAGTCTATTTATATATAAACGTTCCTAAATATGTCTGCATATATTTATCTGCTTATTAATTTCATAGCCACTAAAATGTGTTTTCTCTTCTCACGAACTTTTGTTTTTGTTGAACATTTTATCAAAGTAAGTTCATTACAAATTCTCAAACCATTTCTCCCTGACTCTCGGGCATCGATCAATAAAATTTTACTGTCGTTTTCCTTTTATTATTTGTTGCATGTCAGCTGCTCATAGTTTCTACCTCTCTCCTTCTCTCTCTCTCTCTTTCTCTCTATTTCTCTCTCTTATATATATACATGTGTGTGCGTATTTATATGTATCTGCTTCTGTTTCTATGTGTCTTTGTCCTCCCCCCCCCCGGTTTGTTATCTAGACATCTCTATTCATATCATTTCGATGTTTTCTACTGATCAACGTCCTCTCTTGGGAGCGCTAGAACTCTTCAAGTGAGGATCGCCCGTTTAACGGCATCATGTGCAGCTGAGCCAGGGTCGCACACGAGCTTCTTTTCCCTTGACGCGCGTTCAACTTGAGCCTTTCCTCCATTAGGCGTCATGACACTCCATCTGTTTAGTTATTGACAGCAAAAAAATATTAAATAAAATATAAATAAAATACAATTATAGAGGGATGTGCGGGCGCCATGCGTGCAGTTACGGTTGGAATTGGCCCGGATTTAAAGCAGTTTAAGGTCGGCTCAAATTTGAGTATCTAGCAAGAAGGCGGCGGCAAATTAATTTAGTGTTTATTGCTCGTAAATTACATCCAAATAAGCTCGTATCGCTTTGCTTTTCTAAGACTTAAAAATCGTTCATTTTATCTTAGATCAAACCTTAATGGATGGCACCACGGCCTGTTGAATGTTTTATGCATAAGATTCATATGAGGGTAAAAATAATTTACAGAAATTAAAACAACCGTAAAGTAAAAGATGATAAGTTGAAATAAAAAATGTTTTGTTTGCTTATTAACAGAAACTTTATCAATGTGAAAAGATATTTGATTTTGCTCAATTGTAGCAATTTATGAGGAAATGGGTTGTGTTACTATACACATAGATTCGAAAAAGTTGTCAAAAAAACAAATATATAACAAATAAATGTTATCAAAGGCTAGATAAATTACCCGTCCACTTATCTGGAAAAGTTTTTTGAGGTTTTACTCACTTTAAAAGGTGTAATCGGTTCGAAAATCATACAGTGTTTATCGATGTATTTTAAAAGAAAAATGGCGGCATGCTCGCTGTTAAACACGGGAAGTTTGGTAAAATGAGTTCAAACAAACAAATTATACAAAATACTGTTAGAAACCCAACCAATATATGTCTGCCTATGTCACGGTAACATATATTGAGCGAGTTTCTAACAGTGTTTTGTATAATTTTTTTGTTTAAACTCGTTTTCCCAAAGTTACCGTGTTCAACAGCGAGTAGCATTTTTCAAATACATCGGTAAACACTGTATGCTTTTCAGGCGGAATAAGCATGTTACATTAAATAAAAACACTAAAAAAATTATCCAGTTAGGTAGAACAATAAGTTAACATTGCCTTTGATAACATTTATTTCTTATATATTTGTTTTTTGACAACTTTTTTGAATCTATGAGTATAGTAATACAAATTCCCACAAAATAATATTCCAATCGTACATTCAAAAGATATGAGCTCATGTTTCTCTGGAATATAAAATACAAATCTAAACTACTAGAGTGCATCATTAAGAAGATGATCCCTTTGTAAGAATGTAATCGACAGTGCATCATTAAGAAGATGATCCCTTTGTAAGAATGTAATCGACCTAATCAGGTAATACAGAATAGTTTTTCGGTGCTTTTTTACGCCAAGCAAGGTATAGTGTCACTTGGATGTAAAGGACTACTACTTGGGACAAGATCTGCAGGGATATTATCGGGGGAGTTGAGCAACAAGATATTTGTTCACTTCATTTGAACTTCTGCATGTCAGTACAGACAGGGACGCAGAGATCCTGGAAGGAATTCCAAGTCTAACAGTTCGAGGGGAAAAACTATGTGAATGGAAAGCTTTCCAGCATCTAGGGATCTCTACAGTGCAAGGGTGGGATTTTGCTGCTTGTAAAATTAGTCGCGAGTATTTACATAGAACGGGGTAGAAGGGATTGTCGTTCGTCGGAACATTTTTCAATAAAATAGTTATAAAATAATCACAGAGATGAAACGTTTGAATTCAAGAATGTATTCGGCATCCGTTGCGTAAAAGTTGACTAAGTTAATGGCTTTTAATGTTGATTTCATTTTTTTTTTAATGTAAAGTGTTCGAATTTAAATCTCTTTTATTTATGTAAACATTCACTAGTGTAAATCCTAAGGATAACGAATTAAATTTTGTGTTTAATGTATTAAAAACGTTTATACTATTTTTATGGACTTAATTCTCTAATAAATATGAGAAGTGAAGAAGGAAAAAGCGATGATATAAGATGGCGGATTAGAAGAAAACGAAATTTGGAAGATGGTCGTTTGGAGAATTGATTGATCCTTTATACTTAGGCAGACTACTTAATCTCCTCCTCATTACTTTTGGTAGCTCTCTTCATACTCACCTCGTCCTTATATAAGCGTATTGGACAAAAGCGATAAAAATATAATTTCGAATCATTTAGATAAAATTTCTATTAATAAAGAAAAACATATCAGTAAAACAATTCAAGTTCATTTGAATTGGATGCTTTAAATCAATCTATATTAGTTTTTTAACGTCAAAATCACATGATCCTTACATTAAAATTACACTTTTGAAAGCTTTTTCTTATTAAATTTTACGGTTATGCCTTTTAAAATATTGGACACCATTAGAATCAATTGGTTACTCCTTAACGCACCTTAATTTCTCTACAGCATTCAAAATTCATAGCGGGTATTCTGACACAAACCATTCAATATTTTTTTATAATTGAAGAGTTAAAAATACATTTGGTGCGAACTTTCTTGATGGTGGTGGTTGGGATGGTGTTGTCGTCATCGTGATGTTGATGTGACGTCTCTTATGGATTGGAGCATTGTAGACGATTGGTCTTCGGATAATACTCGCATTTTGTATTTTGCCTTATTCTCCGATCGCCAATGTCGTCAGTCACAGGAAAAACGAGACAAGCGGACGATGATAATTTACAAAATTCTCATTTCTCTTAACTCCCTATAACTCTTATATTCCGGGTTGTTCTTATAGCCAAAACTAATGGGAAAGGCGTTCGATAAGTTTACCAGCGTCACGTGACAGGAAGGAATACGTCACTTCCTCGTCGCCTGTCAAAGTCAAACTGATAAATACTCCACCCTTTCCTCTCTCTCTCTCTCTCTCTCTCTCTCTCTCTCTCTCTCTCTCTCTCTCTCTCTCTCTCTCTCTCTCTCGCACGCGCTCTTTTCCACATCCAGAAACTCAATGTTTTAGCTCTGCAAACAAAATGACGCAGGTGGATTGGTCTGTCCTGAGCGGAATTGCTTTTGATAGGTCGACATGCGCAGTGACATATTGCATAGAGGATGATAATCATGCTGGTTGTGTCAGAGAAGGTATAAATTAGAAGCCTAACATACAACCGTTTCCTTCATGGATTGTAGGCGCAATTATTATGTGGCGAAAGAATATTTAAATTAGCACTCAATATGTCGTTGCTAGATAAACTCCTTCTACTCATAACGGATAAGTCGTATAGTTCAGTTATTTCTGGTGATTAATGTTTAAAAAAATCTAGGATGATTCATGGTATAAAATAAATTAGATAAGATGGGTCTGTAAAATGTAGTTATATTTAGACTCGTATTTATCGTGGGTGTTTGTTTGTCTACTAACTATTTTTCCGGCTTTCAGTGCGAAACAAGTGAAACAATGTTGGTCAGTGTGAGATGGGTGACGATTTAGAAATTCGAAACGTCTTAAGTATGAGGGTCTGCAAAATCACCTTCTCTGGTACGCTTTAGAAAGCGCTGACTCAAATTCTCTCACCATCCGCCTATAGTAAAATGCTAAAATAGAATAGACTCGTACTATTTGGATTTTTCGGACTACTGTTCTCATCTTGAGTGTCATTTTCACATAACCTTTCAGTCGATGTAACTTCCGACATTCTTCAAGTGTATCTTGTCGTATTCAGAAATGTTTCTATCGAACTCGGGTATCTCGACGGAATCTCGAACGGAACTCTTTATTTACTTCACTGACCCGCAAGAACCAGTGGCTCAGCGGAAAAAAATCAATTTTAAAATTTTTGACGACGGAAGGTTCAATTCTCAGTGTGGTTAACCAAAATTACAGTTGAGAATTACTTTAACCCTCTATCCAGTCATAGTTTATGGAATGAGAGCATGCTATCCCGGTGAAGTAGATAAAGGGTTCCGTCTGAAATTTCGTCTAGATGCCCGAGTTCGACAAAAACAGTTCTGATTGACAAAATACCCCTGAAGAAGGCCGTAGGTTACATCGATCGAAACGTTGTGTAAATGGCACTCAAGATTAGAACATTAGTCCGAAAATACAAATAATACGAATAACCACTACTCATCTCAGAAATTCAGAAACGTAGATTAGATTTGCAGTGAAACTCGTCTAGGAGAAGGAAAATTTCGGTATGACATGAATCCAGTATCATACGCACGTGCTCAAGTATTTTTCGTTGTCGCCTAATTACTTTTAGTATATTAAACATAAGAACAAGAAATTGAATGATCCCCTACATCTTTAGTATATTCTAATCGCTATCTCTACTATCATGATATGCTACGAAATACCACCCAAAAAAGTCCCATCCTATAAAACTTAGACGAGGAAAGCCTTAGAAAGGCGCTTTATCTCTCTCTTGACTTTAACTTTATCCGAAAAGAAAACAGCTAATAAACATCAGTATATACAAGCCTATAAGGTGAGCTGCTTTTCTAAAATACAACATCTTCTGTTGTTCGCTTGCTTCATAGCGAGTTTCTACTACTGTTCAGGTAGTAATTTTTATCCTCTATCAGGTTGACAAGAACGTTTTTGCGGTTTTTAAATTCGGTTGAACAAATATCGGCTCAAACAAATATTTATTGATTGAAATAAGCACCATAAGAATCAACACATTTTTGCCAACGCGAAAAAAGAATGTATTCCAGTAATGTAAAAACCTTGCGTTCTGGTGGCGATGAAGCCGCTGAATGCGTTTTTGACATTAGATTTTTGAAGCATTTCTCCCGCAGAAAGTTGTCAAGATGCTTGAAAAAGTTGTAGTCGGTAGATGAGATACCTGGAGAGTATGTAGGTGGAGGCGGAGTTTCGTAACTCAACTCATTCAACTTCTACATGATCGGTTTAACAACGTGCAGCCGAGCATTGTCGTGGAGGAGAACTGGGCTAATGCAGGGTGTTGTTATACATGTTTTGGATACATTTCATCTATTTGTTGATAGCACTTTTTTTTTACATAGAATCACCACTTATCAAGGCCTGGAGGTCACTCGAGGATAAGGGTTAATGAGTGTATAGTAGTCAATGGGGCAATATCGTAGTAACTATCAGTAGTGAAAATTCGGTAAATTGGATTACTTAAGGTGACAGCTCATGAATAATTTGTTTACGTTGGACTTGAAGACAACCATATTGTAGTCAGCTGGAAAACAGGAAAACGGAAGAGAGTTCCACAGGCGTGCAGTTCTAAGAAAAAAGTTTTGTTCATGGAATCTACGTTTAGGTTTAGGCACAGATAAAAAGTGGGGGAAATTATTGATAGGTGTTTCAGCTAGATGAGGTTTTCGTGAAAGTTTGGCGATGTGGACCATAAATTGAAGCCCAGACGAGCACTTGCCATGAAAACAACGATAAAGCAGAGACAGGCTCGCAACGTCTCTTCTGTGGGAAGGATGTTCTCAGGGAAGAGAAAACAGAATCCCCCAGTAGGCTACTAAGTTTGTTTTAAACACTGTCAAGGCAAGATAAGATCCTTCTAGCAGCTAGTGCCCAAATGTGGCAACAGTATTCTATCTTTGGACCTGGCTCTTATAAAGTTAGAGAATTGCATTAGCAGTCAAATATTTACTGGAACAGTAGAAGGACACCACTATTTTTCCAGCGACCTTGGCAACGGATTCGATGTACCTGGGTTTTTTTTTTTCATACCAGAAATAATAATAAAAACAGGAAGCCTCCCCAAGACGAGAGCCATTCATTTCAATTGATGCCAGACGGGGATCAGAGAGCATTGATGATGTAAAGATAGTAATGGTTTCGCCTGCATTCAAAAAACTATAATGGATGAGACCGGTCGCAGACTACAAGCAGTCAGCGTGACCTTCTTTTAGTGCAACTCTGGCTTCGGAAAGTGTCGTGGAGTTTCGTTGGCGTCTGAGTTGACCGTCGTCAGTTGTCGTAAAGAACACACTTTTCATCGCAAGTCACAACCCGATCGAAAAATGAGTCATTCTTGTAGCGTAAAAGAAGGAAAGATGACATTTTATAATGGCGTTTCTTTTGGTTGGCGTTCAATTCGTGAGGCATCCATTTATCAAGTTTTATTCTTTCCAATCTCTCTCAAGTTATTGGAAATCGTCGTCTAATTTAGAGCAAGTTCTCGAACAGTTGTGCGTACATTGACTTCGACTAAGGCTCTTAATTGCTGAGCATTACTCTCATCATCTTAAAGACTCTCGTCACCGCCACGAAATTTCTTGAACCACTATTGTGCTATGCGTTCAGTAGGGGTTCCTGGGCCAAACTCTTCGTTGATATTGCGAGCTGTTTCAGCAGCTTTTCGGCCTAACTTGAATTGAAATAAGAAAATTGTGCGAATTTGTTTGTTTTTTCATCTTGTATTCAACGTTCTGCAAAGAAGACATAATTGTTTTAAAACGATTGTAATTTAAACGATTTGATAGAGCGAAAAACTGTATTTAAAATGATATATAAAGTAAAGATATCATAACGAAAAACTTATTTGAAAATACATCATTTGAAATCAAATAAAAAAAACCCACAAGAGCATTCTTATCAACTTTATGTATATGTATATATATATATATATATATATATATATATATATATATATATATATATATATATATATATACATATATATATATATATATGCGCGGGGGCGTGCGTGCGTGCGTATGTATATCTATATATACATAAAAATATGTATGTATATATATATATATTTATATATATATATGCGTGTGTACATATATTTTTTGTTTTTCTTTCTTCCAGAAACATAGCCCCCGTGCCATAAATACAAATACGTGTATATCTATAGTGAAAGTCTATTACATTATATACAAATCAGAGGTCTAATGCTGATGTTAACAGATATTAACAATAGGTGACAGTTTGACCATATGAATTATATTCGAATATAATATGTAAGCTTAAACCTTGACAATGAATGAAAGCTTAATGTAAGTGACCGTAATTATAAATCAGAAAACGAATCCCTGGAACATTATATCATAATAAACTGAATAATTCGAACTTCTATCTAGTCTTGCATATAAGATAAGTTTGTATTAAGCTCTGTAACATTAATTTTCATTTAAGGAATACATATTCTAAATTGAGAAAAAAGTAACAAATTAAAAGTTATTGGTATGTAATCACGCTATTCGCTCAATGTACAGACCTCCAACAGTGCAAGTAAATTATTCCTAACCAGGAAAACAAAAAAATGAATAGTTTAAACGTGTGTGTGAAATTCATGATTCCTAAACTAAATTATGTTTTCTGATTATGAAATCACGATGGTTTCCCCCGAAAATTCTTGCTGCGCTGAATATTTAATTACTTTCTAATCCGTTGCGGGTGTTGATGGAGCATTTTACCTTTTTTTTTTCTCTATCCAATTTTCAATTTACGCCACTTTACAAATTTGCTTCGTTGATTGCTTGTCGACAATAATGTGTCTTGGCGAACGGCGAAAAGAAGAACATGAAGAATCTTCTAGGAAAATCATGAACGTCAATAAAGACGAACATAACCACCTGAGACATTTTTATCCGTGTATTCTATCTCTGTGTAATTGTAGAAGAATGCACGTGTAATTACATGTATGCCAAAAGGACAGACAACATGGACGATTTCATTGTTATTTGTAAATGTAATGCTATGTATAATAATAATAATAATAATAATAATAATAATATTAATAATAATAATAATAATAATAATAATAATAATAATAATAATAAATGTACGTTTATAATCAACCTAGCAAATCACCATATACACACATTCTTATATTTATACTGATTTCAACAAAAATTAATAATGTTCTGAATTTCAAATAATCCACCTACTATCATAAAACGAATCGCCAACACTAAGATAATAAAAAAACTTGTTACGATATCAATTCTGAATAATAGTCTATTTCTTTCTGTTTCACAATTTTTGAAATGAAGATTAATATTTCATATTATTGGGATTCTTCGGATATACTTTTCTGGAGTTTTATTTCCACAACATTTATCATATCAAACTTGGGAATCATTCTATGCAGGAAACATTCAAAATACAATTACGAATTAGTTGGTACCTATCGCATAATGAGGAAGCTTTTTATTGTGGGGGGGGGCGGCTTCTGCATTAAAAAATCTTGTAGTAAATCGTTCATATACTCCTGGAGGAGATATGCAGATACAGACCGAGGAAGGTATTTCAAAATTTCAGCGCATATCAGCTTCATTCAGATTAACAGTTATTTGTTTAACTGGGTGTATAATGGCAAAGTTCAAACCTGTCGTTATAAATTTTAATATTTATTGCCTTTGTTTTTTTTAATGTATGCATGTTCTCTTTTTTGCCTTATAGTTTATCTATCTGTCGGTATGACTATCTGTCTGTCCGTCTGTCTGTCTCTCTCTCTGTCTGTCTGTCTGTCTGTCTCTCTCTCTCTTCCTATATATATACATATATATACTTTATTAAATACAACGTAAGTACTTTTATTTTATTTCATTTATTTCTATTTTTCTTATGATTCTTTTTGTATCGAAATCGAAGAATATTAATAAAAGTTCCATAAGAATCACGACCGATTTCGATTCGACTGAATAAAATATGACATAAACGATAAAATATAATATAATATACAACAGTGCATATAATAGTGCGCATATGGACTTAGTCCCTGTGTGATGGTGTTAATGAAAGTGAATAAACTGATTGCAGGTTCTTTTCTATTAATCTATTACTTGATTATCTATTACTTCAGTGTTTTTATGTCGGATTAAAATGATTTTCTATTTTGTGTATTAATTATTTCTCTTTTTTTCATGTAAGAAGACTTTAAGTACTTTTATTTCTCTTAATTTAGACATATTCATAAAATATATCGCATCAGATGTATTTGTCTTGCACTTCTTCGAAAGTAAAATAACGTATACTTTAACACCTGTGTAATAATAGTTGATTAATAATCTACAATATAAAAGCGAAAATGTGATTGTGCATTTTTTTTCGTTTGTCGTCCAAAAGCTTTTGAGGCGGGGGCGCTCGGTGTGGTCACTAATTCTTAGAAGTTTTTATATACTCCCTAGATTACATTATTCCTGATGTACAAAATGAGGTCGTCTGCATTTTTTATTTCCCGAGGTATATGTTACAAAATTCGCGCTGTGATTTCATTTTCTCTACTAATATGGCGTGATGTCTGACCAAGAAAACCACACGTTCACGTTCGTTTAACCATCTACTTTTTTAAACGTTGAATTTCACATTTCTTCATAACTCTCCACGCTCAGCGTCGTGGTAAGGTATCGGATTATTCGCCGCAGGTTTTCGGGTTCGAGCCTTCCTCCCTACCATTATTTCTTTTCTCTTTTACACGCGGACAACGCCGGACACCTACGCTAGTTTATAATATAAATCTCAAACGTCTGTTAGTGTGTTTATATGTTTTTATGTCTCGTTAAAACTTTCGACACACGTGACCAACACTGGAAATTGATATCGTTTTAAAGTTCAGCCTTTTGACCGATAAATATTTAAAAAATTAGCCAAAATTTAATTATTTTATCGTCTATTGGGCAGTTTTTTGCAAGGAGGGGTCACTTTTTTTCGTTGAAATTTTTACAAAGTCAACATACGCCTGGCAATAACTAAGCTTAATATGAACGCCGGGGACATCGTATGTCACGGTGGACGCGGCGACTAAACCGTTCGCTTTTTTTTCACTTCTTTTCCTTTTAGCGTTAAAAGTTCGAGCCTGTCTGCCTGCTTACTACTTTTTGCGCTCGCGCGTGTATTCGCTACTAATTTATTTTTTGCGGGGCTTGGTTAATTATTTTTATTAATTTCTGTAGGGCTCTGTTGTGGCCAATACTCTTACCATAAAACATCTCCACATCCCTGCTAGTTAAATATAAGACTTATAATTATATGTAATGAACTTATATATTTATGCTTAGTTTAATTTTAATTTATTTAATTCTTTTAAATGTATTAATCATACATTTGTTCAATGTCGTATTATTTTTATGTTGCTATATTTTATTTATATACACACGTAAATATAGTACAGCCACGACATTTGAAGAAAAATCAAATTACGTTAAACTTAAATAATATTTATCATTAAATAATTCGTATATCAATCAAGCAGTTACTTTACTAATTATTTAATATATTTTACTAGCAATCTTTTCTTTTCGTTTTATATTTCGCACTTGTAGGGTTTAGCAGTTCTGTGTCCCCTTGGTTTTTATTTGTTTAGATAAAAATGTGAAAATATTAGCGTCCTTAATGACGAAGGTGCCAACGTTTCATTCGACCTAAAAAGAAATTCTGTCAGCTCAATTAACGCTAGGCGTTCTTCTTCTTTGCGACACTCGAGATAGTGAAACCGGATTGAAAATACCGTCCATTAAGATATCATTTCAACCACAATTCAAACATCACCAAACTAACCGGAAACAAAGACTGTTCAATAACGGGAAAGAAGACAGAAATGACGCCAGTTCAATTCAACAATATGATAAAGCACAAATAGATAATAGGAATAAATGGATACCGTCTAGGACTATGGAATTAGCTATTCTAAGTCCAATCTGATTTGCTACAATTATTTATTCAGAGGGGCATCTTATACGAAACGCTATTAATGATCGCTCATGGATAACAGCACATAATGTTCCCTGAAATCTGAGTGATAACAAGATTTCCCGTAATTTCCATATTTTTCGATAAACATTGCAAATCATTTTGCGGTATAGAAACAACCGTTTACCATTGATTTTTACTGAGAATTTTCGTTCGCTTTTTCTTTAATTTAAATGACAATATGCCACCGAAGGTTTGCAGAATCCTCTGTGCATTTCCAGTTTTGTCTCTTCCTATTCATTATCATCATGTCCGATCTTCTTGCTTGGATGAGTTTTTTCTATTTGTATTTTAAATTCTTAGGCGATTTTATTTATGTAATTATCCGGTATCATCTCAAATTGTATCTGTAAAATCGTCCGGATATTTCAAATCGAGGCGTTTCCATGGTTCCTAGTTGGCTTCCCCCCCCCCTCACGTAAATATAGTTGAGATGCGACCGTTGTTTAACATGGGTTGGAACTATTTTTCTTTCATTTCTTTTATATATTAATGAGTCACTCTTTCCAAAGCAAAAAGATTTCATGAGTTTATCCATTGGACAACGAAGAACAATATAATAGTGTTGCAGATGAACGAAATGGAAAAAATACGAATTAGAAAATGTTTTTTTTTTACATTGTGGCCACCACTTTTCAAGGCCCGGAAGCCACTCAGGGATAAGGGTTATTGCAAGTACAGTACGTTAGTGTTGAGATTTGAAAGTGTTTACTTAAGGGGGCGGTTCATTAGGAATTTGTTAACGTTGGTCTTGAAGACATCCAAGTTGTAGTCAGGTGGGAAGCAGGCAGACGGAACAGAGTTCCACAGGTGTGCATTTCGTGATTCCACGAGTATTTCCTGATATTGGACTTCCAGCTCAGTTATTAAGGACTCATTTTATAAACTGTAGGAAAACAGTGCGTTTTCATATGTTACTCAGATGGGAAATTCTTGGAAAAGAGACGCCGTTTATTGAAATTCCGATAGGTTATAGGTATACAGAGGTCGAAATGAGAGTCCTTTTTAGTGGGGTAGACATTGTTGAAACGAACGTTTTAGAAAAGAACCAGAGATTGGAAGAATAACTTCACTTATGATTAAAAAAATAATAATAATAGAGTAGGAAAAGATTAGCAATGGTTTTTCTGTGAACGTAGTGGGGAAATAGCGGGTATCACCTTTTAAATTGCAAAACCGATGTTGTTCTGTCAAAGTAGGAAAAGTGTTTTAAGTGGCACCTCTCATTATTTGGCAGCAGTATTCTATCTGAAGACGTGTCTGACAATAATACGAGTAGATGATTGCATCAGTATCGAGGTACTTTGAGGTATGGGCGATGGAATGGTGTAAAGATATTAACAACATATCTATATGTAAGTTTTCCATCTCCAGTCTTAAAGGAATGATAATCCCACGAGCTTACCAAATCCAAACGATAGCTCAAGGAGATAACCGTTTATTTCAAATCTCACCTCTTAATTTTAGAAGCCCATAAATGTCGGAAAGACTTTTATTCTAATAGTTTATTCTTCCGAACTCCTAGATTTTGTAATTTCCTCCCGGTTCCCCGATTTTGGATTGTGCTAATATGTTGGAAATTAAATATGATGTGGGTAGACGTCTTGCTGTTCAACTCGCTAGATAGTGTCGCTCTGGGCATGGTTTTAAATAGTAGCCCGTTACGTCCAAGTGGTAATATCCCTGGTTTAAGTTTAATAACAATAAAACAAAAACAGTGTGATTAGGTTGCAAACATATAATTATAAACAGAATTAATATTGATAGCAATGAGCAATCATGAACAAGCAAAGATAATAATTCCCAATATTATTTTATTTTTCGTACTAACAGGTTATTACTTATCATGGCTAAAAAGCCGCTGAAGATAAGGATTAATAATTTTGTCTGTTTGACGGTGAGACAACACTGTTAGGATTGATAAAAATGGTTCAAACTGGCTAGAATTTGATTATTTAAGAGGACTGCTCAATAAGAATTTAAAATGATCATGTTATAGTCGGCTAAAAAGCAGCAGCCAATGCTTAATTTACCGACTTTCTATGATCTCTAACACTATCTTTCCAACACTACAACAACTATCTTAGACAATTTTAATTTACGATCACCCAAACTGTTTAGGAATATTTTTTATATTTTTCGGGACAACTGTCGAATTTCGAAGACCTAAACATTTGGTGCGGACCCACGATAGAAGTGTAGATAAGAACGAAAAACGTAATCGTCTAAAAAGCAGCACCGTAGTGATTCAAAGACAGGACTTTCTAGGAAAGAATCTTTATTCATGTTTTAGATGCAGAAGGGAGAAAGGTAAATTATTGACTGTGGTTGTGGGTAAAGTTTTTTCTGGTGAATGTTTTCCAGAATGATGACTATACATTAGATCTCATTTGAGCGGCTACCATGTAAATAACAATAGAATAGCAAAAGGCTAACACTCTTCTATGAAACAGAAGCTTCAGAGAAAAGAAGGTGCCATCCCCTCACTATTATGCAAATTGTGACGATTTCACATATTGTTGCAGAGATTATAAATGGTGTATATAAACGACTTTATAATTGAATGATAACTTTTCAGTAAAACTTAATTAATTACCAAATGTTTATTAATTAATGTTTACTAAAATTAAATATTACAATTCACAAGAAATAATTTGCTGAAAATACAACCACGAATGCAATAATTAAATAGTATACAAATTAAAGTTATTTAAGTAAAGCTATTGTTGAAATTTTTCCAAACAAGTGAAAAATTTAATTCCGTCTGATAATTAAATATTTCTTTCTTATTAAAGAAAATAAGCTTCAAGCAAAGCAAAATATTGAGGATTCTTATTCAGACTCTACGTAATTGGAGAAATGGTTAAAAGTTAGGATGTTGACTTGAAACGCGGTTGCATAGAAACAAAGGATGCTGAATGTTAAGTATATTTATTTGCTTATTTGCGGACTGTTATCTTCATCTTCATAGTTGTCGTTTCACGACGTTTCGGCCGGTCAGGTGATCAACTGCGACGGAATATGAATGCTTAGTCTCTTAACTGTATCCTCAGTAAATACCGCCTTACATAGTTGTCGTCTCAACATGTTTTAGCCAACTTAGCTTCTGGCCGGCTATCTTCAGGCAATGCTCATATGTAACCGTAGATTCAACTGCGCCACGTTTTTCGTCTTTATCTGGACTTCCATTGTGAGTCTGTACCGAATGTTTAGGTCTTTGAAATTTGTGCAATTATTCAAGAAAATATAAAAAGTATTCAAAAACATTTTGGGGGATCGTAAATTAAAGTTGTCTGAGATAGCAGAGGTGCCGAAGATCATAGAAAATCGGTAAATGCGACATTGCGTGCCGCGTTTGTTCAGTTAATCAGAAACGACTAGTCTACGATGACCGTTGTTTACAACTGTTTTAACACAAGAAAAATATTTTATTCCTCAACATGTGCTAATGGATAAAACATGAATCCAACAATTCGGAATTAAATCGGCAGTCAGCTAAATCGACATCAACAGGTGAAAAGAATTTAAAGCGACTAAATACGCAAACATCAGCAGGGAAGAATTTTTGTTGTTTTTTTTTTTTGTTTGTTTTTTTTTTTTTGTTTTTTAAATTTGTATTTTGGGATGCGCAATGAATTTTGTGCATCAGTTACTTCCAGGAGGTCAGAATCATCAATAGAGAATATTATATAACATTATTGAAAGAAGAAATCACCAAGAAACAATGACAAAAGGAAAAAAAAAATTTTCTTTCACGAACGCAATGTACTTTACCACAAATTGATCCCAACGAAGACAAAACAACATAAATTGGGTTTTGAATGTTGTCGGCGCGAATCTTATTCTCCAGATCTAGAACAAAGCAAACTACTGGTTATTTACAGACGTCAAAAAGAATGCTTCCGAGAATTTGATTCTAATGAATAAGTTATAGCAGAAGCTAAGTCGGATTTTCTGACGAAAGTCAAATCGTTTCAGAAAAAAAGTAGAGAATCGGTGCATTAGCATATAAGGAGATGATGTTCACGAAATCGAATTATTAATTCGACCTGATGTGTTAGGAGTGTTGCGAAAATCGATTCACAGATATTTATACTTTTACTAGTAGACCGCCCGGTGTTGCCCGGTCGTAAGAAACGCTTAAATATGATATTTTAATTCATGCAAATTACGTGTTTATTATTATAGAGACAATTCTCTCTAGATTATTTTATAGAACCTAATATATAGTAGTGAGGTAAACACTAAGCTAGAATCGAAACCAAAACATATGATTCTTCACCCACATTTCTTAGAATCTGAGTCACAGTTGGGCAGGTTATCTCAATATTCCATAAGAATCCATCACTTAATGATATAAGCACCAAGTGAACGATTGTTTCAGTAATCTGTCCAACTATAAGGCCCATACGTATATATATATATATATATATATATATATACATATATATATACATATATATACGTATATATATATACATATATATACACACACATATATATATATATATATATATATATATATATATATATATGAGTGTGTGTGTGTTTGTATGTATATATAAATTCACCTGTCATCCCTTTTTTAAAAAATGGGATCGCCGAATCGTCGAAGACACGATCTAAGCAAGCACGGCCAGGCGGCCCACGGAATTGTATACTTATATAGATACATATGGCACCTTGTATTTTTAAACAAACACCCACCGAAATCCTGGCCCTATATTACGTTGCTTAACTTCCTAATAATAATCCTTAATAAACACGTGTTTTAACATAACATCTCCCTGTTAATTTTATTTTTTATATCGGACTATTAGTCTCATCTTTATTAGTTGTTGCTTGTTTTTTTTGTTTTTTTTTTTTTGTTTTTTTATTGGTTCACAACGTTTCGGCCAACTTCCTCTGGCCTTCGTCAGGTGGTAACCGCGACGGATAGGAACTTCGAATCTCCTAACTGCATTCTCAGCCATCACTGCCATCCGTAGTTGTCGTCGTCTCACCACATTTTTGACCAATTACCTCTGGCACGCTTTGGGTGGGATTGAAACCGCTATCTTCAGACAATGTTCATCTGGAACCGTAGAGATTCAACGTCTCTATCAACTGCGCCACGGGCCCCGAAGGGCGATCAAGGTTGGATTCTTTGATCTTATGAATCCACATTTATTCATTATCTGATCTTCCATAGTCGGGTCCGTACCGATTGGTATATATATATTATTCCTTAATTGGAATTTTTTATTTTGAGATGAGCATTTTTATGTTAATTTTATTTTTTATATCGGACTATTAGTCTCATCTTTATTAGTTGTTGCTTGTTTGTTTTTGTTTTTGTTTTTTTTTTGTTTTTTTATTGGTTCACAACGTTTCGGCCAACTTCCTCTGGCCTTCGTCAGGTGGTAACCGCGACGGATAGGAACTTCGAATCTCCTAACTGCATTCTCAGCCATCACTGCCATCCGTAGTTGTCGTCGTCTCACCACATTTTTGACCAATTACCTCTGGCACGCTTTGGGTGGGATTGAAACCGCTATCTTCAGACAATGTTCATCTGGAACCGTAGAGATTCAACGTCTCTATCAACTGCGCCACGGGCCCCGAAGGGCGATCAAGGTTGGATTCTTTGATCTTATAAATCCACATTTATTCATTATCTGATCTTCCATAGTCGGGTCCGTACCGATTGGTATATATATATATTATTCCTTAATTGGAATTTTTTATTTTTGATGATGAGACTAATAGTCCGATATAAAAAATAAAATTAACATAAAAATGCTCATCTCAAAATAAAAAATTCCAATTAAGGAATAATATATATATAACATCTCCCTGTTCTCTAGTATCAGTGTGTAAATGGCCGCAATGGATCCGATCGGGGTTAAACTTGGTATAGTTGAATCTGTTGTCCGAAACGCTGTTCATTGCGGACAGTCACGACCACTTCGAAACGACGTGTGAATGTGTAGGTTTGTGCGTGTGTATTCAGCAAAACTTCGACGGAAATGGGGGAATATTGAAGACACGCGGAAATAAAGGTGAGCAAGGTCACCAATTGTTTTCAATATTAGTTTTACTTTTTTAAAATAATAACATTATAAAAGCAAATAATATAAAAAGAAAAAAACTAAAAAAAACTAAAATAAAAAAAATTTAAAAAAATAAATAAAAAAAAGGTTTTCCTTATTTTCATTAACGGTAAATGATAATGGCTGAAGAAATAAACGGTTGCGTCGTCTTTTATCTTAATTAAATACGTTGGTAACATTCCCTCCCCGTTATTTCTCTCTCTTTCTCTCTCTCACTCTCTCTCTCTCTCTCTCTCTCTCTATCTCTATCTCTCTCTCCCCTCTTTACTTTTTGATAAACCGAAAACCTATTCCTTCTATTACGGATGTTATTTTTAGAGGCTGAGAACAAGAAAACTCATAATGAAAAAAAACTCCAAAAAATGGTCATCCGATATCATTGAGTGGTATTAAAGTATTGCTAGAAAACGAACAATAGCGAATATGATCAAGATGGACCAAAAATCCATTTTGTTGTTGTATGAGACGGAAATGTGGAATAAGATTCTTGTTTGAAACCTTAAAAGAAAATTTGAAATTTTACCAGAGTTCGATAAGAATCTAAAAATCTTAAAAGGCCAAGATAATGTTTGACTACTGTTAAAAAATACGTAGAACAAAAAGAAATTGGTATAATTTTGGATTATTCAGACTACTGCTTTCATAATCAGTGTTAAGCGTTGGATCACCGAAGTTAAGCAACGTTGAACCAGGTCAGTACTAAATGGGTGACCATTTGGACTTCCAGGTGCTGTATGTGCTCTCCGCTTATCTCGGCATAGTTTTCAGTCGTCTTGAACTTCTCATTGCCAGAGGACCCAAGCAGTGCCGATTCAGGAGAGCTGTAGTTGAGATTGCGCAACCCTTGCCTCACAATTACCCTCGCAGTAGCCCCTACAGGGAGATATCCTTTGTCTTTCGAGGCTTAACGGAGGCATCGTTAAGATTACAACGTTTGGGCCGATGTCAGATGTACCTTGTTGAAATCGATAATCTTAGCAAGATTCCGAACGGAACCCTTTATATGATTCACGAGTATAGCATACCCTTGTTCCATCAGCCATAACTGGATAGCGGTCCTAAGTAATTCGTGATTGAATTTTCGACCGACCATACTGAGAATTGAACCTTCCACTTTAAAGAGAATATGACTTTTATAATTGATTTTTTTTCAAGTACTCTAAACACTGCGCGACGGGTCCTTGCAGGTTCGTGAAGTAAATAAAGTGTTCTATTCGTAATTCTGTCAAGATTTCCAAGTTCTACAGAAACATTGAGGAAACCAGAGACCTCGAGATGATGGTTGATTCCGCCTTCAAGCCTTCAAGTCATTGCATTTAGGCTGCCAACAAGGGAAAGGTATTGGAGTCAGCCATGACCATGTAAAAATCCTAATTCACAATTGTATTTTGAGTGTTGCTTGGACTGCAAATTGTACGTTTTACACCCCGAAGAATGTAACTTACAGTTGTGTCCAAAACTAAGGGACAAAATTTTGAAACCTAATATTTGTTAGGAATAACAAGTGTGAAAAACTGAAATTTTGACCACTGGTAGTCGTTATCATACATAATAACATACTAAAATTTGGATCATTTGCAAAGGATAGAAAAAGAATTATAACAATTATTTATTTATTTTATATATATATATATATATATATATATATATATATATATATAGGACAAGAGTACTTTCGAAATGAATGTTTTAGTTTAGAGCACAAATGAACTATGATACTTGACTTTTAAATTTTAATTCAAATCATTATTATTCTAGTGTTCAACTGAATTTATAACATGGATGATTCAGTCTCAATGGAGGACCTTAAGCTGAAACAAGAACTTATTCAAATAAAAATATTAACTACCCTGAAAGGGTTAGAAAAGGAAGAGAAGAGTTCTGAAGAAGTGCTTTCTCTATTTAAGCGAGAAATAGAGGACTGGTTAGAAGAGGTTGAGGGTATCTCCTTTGGCATGGAGGAACATTTGGCTGCAAGAGGAGAAGCAGAAGCATTGACAAGGTTAAGACTAGCTTCGTTCCGCTTTTAATATGGAGCGAGACAGCATTTAAGTTCTCTGCAGAAAGCTGACCAGAGTGAACAGCCAGCAGTTACCTCGATGGAAGATGTTGACTAAACCTCTAGTCGTGGAAACCCGGTTACTCCAGAAAATGAGAGATTGCCACCCTTCAAACCAACAGCACATTCTTCATTTTCTGTGGAGCGATTTAAAATAAAGTTGAAGGGACCACGCTTTGATGGGAAGGACTTTGACACCAACAAGAGGAGCTTCAAGGACTTCTTGACGAAGTTTGAAAATTGTGCCAGGTCCATAAAATCAAACGCGGAAAGACTATATTTTTTGAGGTGCTCCTTCGAAGGTAGGGCCCTCCAACTTATAAATCATCTCTCCCCCTCTGAAGATAGTTACGCTATGGCCCTTAAGCTATTAAAGGACCAATATTTGGACGAGGAGGAGATAAGAGGTGAAATAATTAAGGAAATATTAGACTTCCAGTTAGATAATCCCAAAAACCTGGAAGGATTAAAAAATTTTATGATAAAGACCCAGGCGGATATGTGGGAGCTAAGGGCCTCGTGTAGTTGTGACTTATATGACGATAAGTCAGCTGGAGCAATAATAATAGCACAAGTGTTATTTGCGAAATTCCCGCCCGAAGTAAAGGGAGAAATCTTACGAATCTCTGGGATTACCTACCCGACGTTGTCCACACTATTGAAGGAAACACCAATAATAGTGAAACAAATGCTAGTTGCCAGACAGCCGACCAAGGTACTGATATCCAAACCTAGGCTGCAACCTAAGGTTAAGCCAGAGGAGATGATCGAAACCTCGTCTCTTAAAACTTTTAATACCGAATTGAGATCCGAGGTAAGATGCGATTTTTGCAAAAGTAATAAACATTTTCTGAGGATTGTGGCAACTATACAACCCATGAAGCCAGGATAACCCGGTGTAAAGAGCTGCGTCTTTGTTTTCGGTGCCTAAAGATATCTCAATGTGTGTCCATTAAGGAAATCAATAAAAATTTGTTGCCATAGTTGCAACTCTTAAGGACACATAACTGCTATGTGCTCAACTGTTGCGAGTAGTATGCAGGTTGATACCTGCCTACATACAAAAGACGATAATGCTTTCCTTTCTCTACTAATTGAAATAATAGTGCAACGGGGAGATAAAAAAGTGAAGGTAAACTGCCTGTTAGACACTGGCAGTCAAAAAACTTATTTGGACTCTAAATTGCCTCTCCTTCGCAAAGGATAAAATAATGGAAGTAAAGACCTTTTAAGAAACGAGTCCTAAAACCTTTAAGGAAATCTCGTTGCGATTGAATTTGATGCCCGCTAAAACACATACTCTTCAGATTCTTGCGACCAAGTTGAACTTGTCTTACAGCATTGAAGGACTTACTCAGATTCTTGGAAATTTAAAGAATCGCAGACTGGCTGCAAAGTTTAATGCTACGGAGGATTTGGTTACTATAGATGGGTTACTAGGAATCGACGCAATCCAGTAAGCGGAACCTTTAAAGATAGTCCCTTGCATGTATGAAGCAGCATTTGAGACAAAAAAAAGGACTAATCCCCTTTGGAAACAGGTGTTCTTTTCTATATAAGCACCAGATTAAAAACCAAAAAAGAACACAGATTAATTATACAGAGGTGTTGGAAAAAACTCCACCACTTCCATCTTCCAGAATCAACTACGTGGTTCACCTAGAGGAATCCTACCCAGACCCTCTAAAAAATTGGTTTGAACAGAGTAGTGTCCAGCGAGGGTTGGAAAACATGTTCAACCTTGAATCTATTGGATTACCCACTGACGAGAAATCCTCCACCTTGAATGAAGAGAAGGTTAAGCAGTTTAGAGATTAAATCACATACAAAGATGGTCTCTATCATGTACAACTTCAGTGGTATGAAGATAAATTAAAATCGGTGCTTTCTAATTACGGTGCTAGAAACGGTTATTAAGGATCTGGAGAAGAAACACTTGTATAATCAGTATATGCAGGTTTTTCAACAACAATAAGAAATAATTGTGCCTCCCGAACAATTTAAAGACTATATGTGGATTCCCCATAAGCCAGTGCTAAAATTAACAGACCAGACTACTACCAAGGTGAGACCGGTGTTTAATTGTTCTTATAAGCATAAGGGGTCAGTATCATTGAACGAAGCAGCATATCTTGCAGTGAACTTGATGAGCGGCATGTTAAAATTGATGATCCGATTCCAAACAAACCGATATGTCTTGTTTGCTGACATCAGAAAAGCATTTCTGATGATTCGTCTGGCATCGGAAAAGGATCGTAATCGGTTTTGCTTTTTTCTGAAGAAAGGTGAAAAATTACATTGCTACAGGTACAAAACCCTTATTTTTGGCTTCAATGCAAGCCCTTTTATTTTAAATTACGTGTTAAAGTTTCATGCAGAGAAGTTCCCTTTCGATGAATGTTCGGAGACACTGAAATCCAGTTTTTTTTATGTTGACAACCTAGTGAAAACTGTGAATAATGCAGAAAATCTATCTGATTTGTATACTTCTGCAAGAGAGCGTCTGCAGAAGGGAAATTTTAATTTAGTCTTGCAATTCCAACTGTGTAACACTCCAAAAGAAAATGGAGGCAGATGGAACGTTATCAGGATTCGACTCTGGTTGGGAAAAGGTGCTGACCCTGTCCAAGATTCTATAAGAGTCTCCCCACAATCATGCTACTTGGAGGCATCAACTAAAAGGAAAATATTATCGGAGACCTCAAAGGTATTTGATCCTTTGTCTCTGTATGTACCTGTGACAGTGCGAGGTCGTTTATTGATGAGAGAAATATGGAGACAAAAACTGAATTGGGATGATATGGTTCCTCAAGGTATGAGTTCAGTTTGGAGAATGTTGGCAAAATATTTATCAGCGTTAGACTCTGTATCTTTCCCCAGGAGGGCTTTAGATGAAGGAAAGAATACAAGGTTATTCTTTTTCTGTGATGCGTCTAAAGCCGCATATGGGTCTGCGGTATATGCTGTACAGAATGGAAATTCATCCTTGGTATTTGGCAAAGCGAAAATGGCTCCTTTGCAGGGAAAATCTCTCCCAACGTTGGAACTTCTAGCAGTATTTTTGCAATGAAATGCTCCCTTTTATAAAAGAGTCCCTAAAGGACATTCCTATAAAAGACGTCTATGTAATCACAGATGCTCAGGTAGTTCTGTCCTGGATTTTGGCTGACTTCGTCCAAACGAAAAATGTATTTGTACAGAATAGATTGCAGGACATAGCTCAAATGTCTGAGAAGGTTGAATCTGATTTTAACATAAAGATAAACTTTTAGAACACTTCAACAGATGACAACCCGGCCGATTACATCATCAGAGGTTTGACTATCAAGAAATTTAAGGAAAAGTTTTCTCTTTGGTATGAGGGACCTTAATGGATAAGGCAAGAAGAATCCTCCTGGTGCCATCTTGAGTTGGGTTGTCTTTCTAAAGTTCAAATGGAGAGGATTGGCGCTTCAGTAAATTATGCCGCAGAGAATGAAGTGGCTACATCAGAAGTCAAATTGGAAAAATTCTCCAGTTTAAGTAAGTTGATCAGTGTAACTTCACTGATATTCAAGTTCATCAACAAGTTAAAAAAGAGGGCGATGGATCCTGAGTTACAAGCAAATGCCTACCTGATCAAGACAATGCAAAACCATTCCTTTCTAAGGGAGTTGGACTTTTTGTTGGACCCTGGAGGAAATAGCAGGCCTAAACTGGTGAAGAATTTGAATCTCTTTTTGGACCACAAGGGCATTATACGATCGATGGGAAGAATAGGAAAATCGGAATATCACACCAATCATATCAATATCAATTTTTTCCTACATGCTTTTTTACATAAACAGTAACTTCACGTACTTTTCTGTTACGTCACTTTTCCTATTTAACAAAAACAAAATACCTTAAAATTCTTTCTTTTCGTCGATTATTACATTAATAAATTGTTCAGTTATTGTTTAGGAGATATTCATTACTTTCCTATTACTTTCTTCACTTCCTTTTTCTTTTCCATTTTTGCTGTTCTTTTGATCTATTAACATAATTATTCTGTTTCCCATTAAAGTTTTTCCCATTTATAGAAGACGTTCTTGGTAAGTACCGTTGGTGTTACAGTTTTTTCTGTTAAAATGACCCGCCGCAGATCACACTTAGGTCGCTGTACCCGCAGTGCCGACTCAAGCCGGCGATTAGTTGCCAGTCAAAATCCTGAATAACGAGCATCGGCAAACGGACGGAGCAGACAACGGATGATTCTGATACGTGCCAATGAATCAGCAGAGCGACGTGCTTCCAAACTTAAGAAGGCAAGATTACTGGTACAACAATCCCGTGATAGAGATCTGCTTCGATCTCGACGGAATGAACGTGAGAGGCTGAGACATACGGAAAGACAACGAGAAACTGCAGGTCAGCGTCAAACACGACTCCATGCTCAACAATCCCGGGGTTGGGATCGACTTGCATTCCACTACAACCCTGATGATTATAGTTTCAGTCGCCATGTTCAAATCGGCACTATGACTGAAGTGTGTCCCTACTGCAAGGCTCTGAAATTTAAGGGAGAACTAAAGGACTGTCTTGTGCTAACGAAAAAATTAAACTACCTCAACTTGAAGAACCACCAGAACCATTAAAATCTTTGCTTGCTGGATATACTGCTGAATCAAAGCATTTTCTATCGAACATCAGGAAATACAACTCATGCTTCCAAATGACGTCGTCCGGTGCAGGAATCATTACAGCACAATTCATATCAACTTTTAAAGTAAAGGGAAAAATTTACCATAAAGTTGGATCTCTGTTTCCTTGCCCAGATGGTCATCATAAATTCCTACAACTGTATTTCATCGGTGATAACAATGATGAACTGAATGCACGCTGTGGAATTTCAACTGGCACAAGAAGGTCTATTTTTTCCGAACTGCAAGAGCTGCTTCATAATAAAAACAATTTAGTGCGTTTATTCAAAACTGCAATTGAAATGATGCGATCTGATACACACAAGATTGTTATTCGTGCTGATAAAGCACCTGCTGGAGAACACGTGCGAAGATTCAATGCTCCAACTATAGATGAAGTGGCAATTGTTATAGTTGGAGATTAATTTCAACCGAGGGATATTGTCCTTCATAGGAGAAATGATCAATTGACAAACATTGCATAAACTCATCGATACTATGACGCTCTGCAATATCCAATCATTTT
Organism: Euprymna scolopes; assembly: GCF_053919585.1. Taxonomy (NCBI): domain Eukaryota; kingdom Metazoa; phylum Mollusca; class Cephalopoda; order Sepiida; family Sepiolidae; genus Euprymna; species Euprymna scolopes. Next base: position 111,683,380 of record NC_136492.1, on the reverse strand, counting down.
CTGGGATGATTCTGATCGATATCATTTCAATGTTAACATGATAAATCCAGTTACTGGTGAGGAAACAAATAAAAAATGCAGCGCAGTGAACTATTATTCATACCGATTAATGATTCGGGAAAATAAAACCAATCACATTCTGAAATGCTGTCAATTGTTCAACCAATGCATCGTAGACATGCACGCAAAAATTGAATCTGAACGTTTGCTATTCATATGTTTGAATCAGTCCAAACTTCGCCCTGAAGAATATGTTCATTCGTGAGATGCAGTTCAAATTGATTGTAATAAAACCAACGTTGGAAAACTAACAATTTTACCATCTTCATATATAGGTAGTCCACGTCATATGCATGAGTACACTCAGGATGCTTTTGCATATGTTCGTCAGTATGGCAACCCTGACCTGTTCATTACATTCACATGCAACCCTGCTTGGGATGATATACAACAACTATTACTTCCTGGACAATTATCAGTGGATAGACATGATATTACAGCACGTATTTTCAGACAAAAGCTGAAATCGCTAATAGATTTAATTGTTAAGCATAAAGTTATTGGATCTGTGTGCTGCTGGATGTATTCAGTGGAGTGGCAAAAGAGAGGATTACCAAACTCACACATACTAATATAACAAAATAAGTCCAGATCAAATCGACAATGTAATATATGCTGAAATACCTGATGCTGACATTGGTAAAGATTTGCATGAAGTTGTGACAAAAAATATGATACATGAACGTTTTGGTATATTAAATCCAAATTCACTATGCATGAAAGATGGAAAATGCTCTAAGCGATATCCACGGGTATTATTATCAGACAAAGCTACAGGAAATGATGAATATCCTTTATACAAGGGAAGATCAATAGAAATGGCGGCAAATTAGCAATCATACAAATGCGAAATGGTGACATTGAAGTCGATAACCTGTGGGTTGTTCCATATTCACCATTGCTATCAAATGCCTACAAATCGCACATCAATGTGGAATACGGTAACTCAGTTAAGTCCATCAAATACATTTGCAAGTATGTGAATAAAGGCAGCGATATGGCAGTTTTTTTTGTTTTTTTTTTGGTTTGAAAACTCAAGGAAATGATAGGAACGCTAACATACATATCGACGCTGGAAGATACATAAGCAGTAATGAAGCTGGGTGGCGAATCTTTCATTTCCCATACCTGAACGAAGTCCGGCTATTGTACACTAATTAGTACATTTAGAAAATTGACAACGCGTTTACTTTACAGCTTCAAATGCACAACAAATATCTCTTAATCCACCGGCGACAACATTAACGTCTTTTTTTCATGTTAAATCAAAATGACGCCTTTGCATCAACACTGCTCTATTCGGAAGTGCCCATGTATTACACATGGAATAGGAGTAGAAAATTATTTGAACGACACCTTGGAATATTCAAAGAAAACACAATAGGCCGACTGTATACTATTCATCCCAAACCAGAATGTTTTATTCTTCGCATGCTGTTGGTAAATGTCCCTGGTCCAACGTCTTTCCAGCAATTAAAAATGTTCAATGATGTTACACATGCCACTTTTCACATTGCATATCAAGCTCTGAATTTATTGGAGAATGGCGGACACTGGGATGAATGCATTAATGATGCATGTAACCCATCGCATACGATTCAAATTCGTGCATTGTTTGCCATCATATTGACAACTTGCTCCCCTTCATCTCCAATAGAGTTATGGGAGAAATATAAATCACACATGGCCGAAAACATTTTACATCAAAGACGCCATGAAAATGCAAATACCTACCTGGATTTTACAGCAGAAATTTATAATGAGGCATTGATACAGATTGAAAATTTGTGCTTAGAAATTGCAAATTTCTCACTCAATTGGGAATGACATCACCAAATCGATCTGCTGCGACTTTGTTTGATGTAGAATTGTGTCGGGAACAAACTTACAAAACAGATGATCTTTTGTTGTGCATTCATTCAATTATCAAAAAACTAACTCCTGAGCAAAAAGACATTTACAACAAAGTAATGTAGACTGTCAATAATGGAGTGGGAGAAATTTTCTTCTTAGATGCGCCAGGAGGAACTGGTAAAACCTTCTTAATTAAATTAATTTTGACAACCATTCAATCACATTTTGACATAGCCTTAGCTCTTGTATCATCTGAAATAGCTGCAACATTACTGCTAGGTGGAAGAACTGCTCATTCGGCTTTAACACTACCATTGAATATGAATTTATGGAAACTCCATTGTGCAACATTTCCAAAGCATCGAGTATGGGAAAGTTATTGCAGAAATGTAAACTTATTGTTTGGGATGAATGCACAATGGCACACAAAAAATCACTGGAGGTTCTCGATCGATCATTACAAGACTTGCGTGAAAATGACCGACTCTTTGGTAATGCAGTAATATTGCTAGCTGGAGACTTCAGGCAAACATTACCTATAATTCCTCGATCAACATCAGCAGATGAAATAAATGCTTGCCTCAAATATTCCACTTTTTGGCGATATGTGAGAACATTCTAGTTGACTAGAAATATGCGTGTCCAGCAGCAAAACGATCACTCAGCAGAGTTATTTTCAAATCAATTACTGAAAATTGGGAATGGAAAAGCGCCGGCTAATCTTACCTCAGTGCCAATTTCATTGCCACAAAACTTCTGTAATTTAGTGACAACAAAAAAAGACTTGATTAAAAAAGTATTTGCGGACATCCAAATTAACTATAAGAATCCCAGTTGGCTGAGTGAATGAGCTATTCTTGCACCCAAGAACAAAAATGTTCATGAACTCAACAGTACTATTCAGTTGAACATTCCTGGTGAATTAGTCACATACAACTCCGTCAACACTGTTCTTGAAGAAGACGAAGCAGTCAACTATCCAACAGAATTTTTGAATTCGCTAGATTTTCCAGGGATGCCACCACATAATCTGCAATTGAAAAGTGGCGTGCCAATCATTCTGTTGCGAAATATTAACCAGCCCAAGCTTTGTAATGGCACACGTCTTTCAGTAAAAAAATAACGACTAACCTATAGAAGCCACAATTTTAACGGGGCCTTTCAAAGGTTAGGATGTCCTGATTTCACACATTCCTATGATTCCTACAGAAATGCCATTTCAATTCAAGAGATTGCAATTCCGAATTAGACTGGCATTTGGAAGCACGATCAACAAATCACAGGGACAATCTTTAGAATTGTGCGGCTTATATTTACATACTGATTGCTTCTCACATAGGTAATTATATGTTGCGTGTTCTAGAGTTAGCAAACTAGGCAATCTCTTGATTTTCACTGAATCAGGAACCAACAAGAATATTGTGTATCTACAAGTATTGGAAAATTAATCAAATCAGACACATGCATTCTTTTAGTCGATTTACATCCTACAATTCGGTGTTTTTATATCCTCGCCAAGATGCGGTCTTAACATTTTTAGGATTCATTTTTTTTTCACTTATTATTATATGCTATAATAATAATGATCTGAAAGATAGAAATTTTCAGTTAAAATTAACCAAAATTCATCGAAAAATATTAAAAAATCGATTTCTAACTTCTTTCACTCTTGGCCCATTTTTTTTGCTCATGAGTGTATATAAATATTTATTTGTTTACATCTTAAAAATAGGTTATATGTCTCCGGAAAAGCTAATTCCTTTATCACCTAGCTAGGAGACGATAATAACGAATATTTCAGTATCGCTATAAATCAACAACATATATATAGATGTTGTTTGTTTGGTTTTAGCGATATGTTTTGAATGAATTAAATTATTTACGAAATTTAAAGGGGAAATTATTCCCAACTCGCATTTAGGTAAAAATGCACGTTCGTAAATAATTGAATTCATTCAAAACATATCGCTAAAACACAAAACAAATAAGTAAATCGCGATATATCTAGACAGTAGTGCGAGATGGGTGAGTGGTAAGGGGTTTAGGCTCATTACCGTGGGGTCTCGATTTGGAATCTCGCTAGATTCAGCCCCTCTGATGAGTCTTAGACGACGAAACACATATCAGTGGATAATTATATTTTTAAAATCCTTGGCTTGGGAGAGGTGCTAGTCTAGCGGTACTGATGAGTTGTGATACAACGAAACAGGACTGTATGTCGATGACTACAAATATATTTTAAAAAGCCCCCCTATTTGGGTAGAGCACTGTCATAAATAATTCTCACTCGCTACTTAATTGGCTGAAAAATGCGAAGCTCACGGTTTGTTTACAAACAAGCGGTTTGAGCACTGTACAAGTAGCGGAAGGATGTTTGTTTAAATATACATTCGGACGAGTTATTTGAGGGCGTCGTTTCCGTGGTGAAGAAGTAGAGCTGCCGACTGTCAACACGACAGTTCCAGGTTCGATCCTTGGCTTGGGAGAGGTGCTAGTCTAGCGGCACTGATGAGTTGTGATACAACGAAAAAGGGCTGTATGTCGACGACTACAAATATTATATATATATATATATATATGTATATATATATATATATATATATATATATATATATATATATATATATATATATATATATATATGGAGAGAATTAAAGAAATACAGAGAAAGAAAGAAACAAAAATATCCATTACGATCTCCGTATCAACATCGTTATTTAATCCAGCTAACACGAAGAGGAAGGAAAGGATTTAAAGAAAGAGAAAGAGAGGAAGATAGGGAGGAAAGTAAAACGGCTACTGTCGGAGGCTGGTGCCAACATTTAAGGAAGACGAAAAGATTAAAGCGCTGATAAGGCAGAAGTAAAAGAAGGAGGATGGTGGACTATGAGGCTTGTTAACGGATTTATCCATTAACTAGCGGAAGAAATCGCTCTTGCTGTGGTGGGATCTAGAGAGTTATCAAGCAGGCAGGCCTTTAAGGGGGGTGTTGTCTTGCGGACTCTATTAAGAATATGTCTCCTTTGGCTATTTGGTCAACATTGAGGCTCCAATCTCTGACATCTCTGTATGTGTTTCCTGTCCTATTCGGGGAAACATCTCAGCCCGCCCTACAATCCCTAAAAATTCGTAACAACAAAAACTAAAAAAAAAAAACGAACGTTTATCATATTTACTCATTTTTAAGAAAACGGTTTTTAACTGTAGTCCCAACACCGACGAGTGGGATCGAGAGATAGAGAGAGAGAGAGAGGGGGGTGGGGATGAAGATAGATAGAGACAGAAAGAAAATTAACTAGAAATAAAATGAAGGAGGGAGAGAGAATGTAAATAAGTAGAGAGTGAGAGATGGAGAATTGGATTTTGGTTTGTCAACTGATACGTCACCTTTGACCTCAGCATTCGGCGAAAACGTTGACGGCAGCAGCGAGTTAGACTACTCGAAGCCGTCAACCAATTCCATTTCGACGCGCACATGTCACCGTGGGTGCACGTGTGTGGACATGGAAGAATGGCCAATGAGCGACCCACTTACCTTCTCGTATTCTATTCGCTTATTGTCCAATCTCATGTCAGTTCCCCATCAGATTTCCTCCTCATCCTCTCTCTCTCTCTCTCTCTCTCTCTCTCTTTCCTGTCCATTTCTATATATCTATCACCATTTAATTTGATTAGTAATTAAGGCTAAATATATTAATTATATAATCAACTGAAAAAAAGAAAAGGAAACAAAAGAACAATATCTCCACATTTTCCTTTCTTTGTCTTTTATTCATGAAATACCAAACGTCTTCTGTTTATTCATTATCGGATCTAGTCATTTTGGTAATATAACACACACACACACACACACACACACAAACACACACACAAACACACACACACACACACACACACATATATATATATATATATATATATATATATATATATATATAGTTATCGCAAATCGATCGAAAACTGCTTTTTCTAAAGCTTATTAAAATCTATGAAAATTCGTTATTTCTGAACAACTTTGGTTTTATCAAAAACACAAAACCCTGAAGTTTATTATATTAAAAGTAGAATAGTATAATATTTTTTTATAATTCTTAATAGAATTTTAAGTTTCAAATTAAAAAAAAAACACGTTTAATCCAATTTTCGGAGAATTTAAATAAAATATAAATATTTTTTAAGGTGTTCGAATAAATTAAACTAACTTTTTTATGCCTTAAAATTTACTATAATTGACTATAAGAATATGCAACAATATTAGGATATAATTTTCTTATATTTTAATAAATTTAAACAAATAAATTAAAATAATTCCATTTTTTATCATGAACTCGTACATTTTACCTACCACTGCCATCTTGGATTTTAGGCATGTGAACCCAGTTGCGTCTAAATATTCATTTAAGCATTTTCATGTTTTTAATGTAACTAGACAAGCAAACACATTTTTTTTAAATAATTGGATTAAATTATAATTACAAACGGTATTTATAGTTAAATATGTTATTTTTAGCTTTATAAATTTTTTTCTTCATAATAATGGATCAATCAAGCTTTAATTATTTCCTAATACTTGTTAAAAGTAATTAAAAACTTTTTTTTTCTATTTTTACTTCAAACATATATTTTTGGCATTATATTTCTCAGTTTAAATATAGCTTTTAGTCAGTTTTTTCTTTTATTTCATGATTAAAATCATTTTTCTTTTCTTATTTTCTAGTTGATAATAACCAATGAGCCACACTCTTTTTCCATGAACTAGATAAGACTATATTTCCCCTAATTATTTACTGCATAAATTAAGTTGGCAAATACTTTTATTAGAATTTGTTGACCCTTAAATGGGCGTTTTTTTGTAACCCTCTGGGTCGATCAACTTGTTTGGTTGTCACAACTATCATCTACGGATATCCATGTCTTCATAGTTATAGTTAATTTTCATAAAGGGAGATAACAACGTTTTGTAAACCGTAACGGGCTACCGTCTCTTGAAAAAATCTAAAGTAAAGCAACACTTGCAGATATAATGAATACTTATTATTTTCACATCTTGTTTTTTGTATCGATTTTTTTTAAGAATTCTTCATCTACTTGTACAGGGAAAGTTTACACATTTTAAAATTAAAATTTTCATTTATTTTTAAAGATTTAAGAGTATGCATATTTTAGCGTTTTTGTAAAAAATATTGTTATACTCATCTGAAAGATATTAATTATTGATAACATATTCAATGAATCTCACACTTCAAAACGCAAAAGATAAAAAAAATATTAAACACATTCAAATTTCGGATTTCAATCTTCGATATCGAAGGAACCTTGTGATTTTTGTTTTTGTTTTTCTACACTCACGCACCTACAACAAAATGAGTGTGAGCTTAATGGATCACTTGCACTTTAAGTGGTCGAACAAGGGACAAATGAGGAAGAGTTCCCAAAAATGTGTTTATACAATAAATATTTTAAAAATTACACGCATATAAGGTGCATTCCTTAATTATTAATCGGTGAAGATTTTATATTGATTAGATAAGTACCTGATTTTTGGTAGATTTTTAAAAACAGACTCTGTTACGAAAATTAAAAACACCCCATGAATTTGGCGGTCACTATATATATATATATATATATATATATATATATATATATATATATATATATATATATATATATATATATATATATATAATGAATGACTAAAGTCTATATTAAAATTTCATGATGTTGACCATTGTAAAATTTATTTTTTAAATTCAGTTAACACAATTCTTGACAGTTTCTGTATCGTAGCACAAAGGCTATCACTTAATTATTATCTCAATCAGTGAATCTATTTTACCCTTACGGTATTTGCAGCTTCTCTTGTAATTTTCGGATGTTTTAATCATGTCAAAACGCACTTAATTTTCTTTTGCTGGATTCATTGTTGCTATTTCTTCTAGTGAAATTGGAAACATAGATTTTTGTCATTCATTAATTAGATGCTCTGTAATTAGATTGAGTTTATTAAATAAGGATTGGTATATATAAAAAAGAAATATAAGTGACTAAAGAATATTTCCATAGAAATATATATATATATATATATATATATATATATATATATATATATATATATATATATATATATATATATATATATAAGTATTAATGGATTCGTAAGGACACAGGGGAACAACTGAAGCAGCAAAAATTAAACTGGCCTGCAGGACACTATATTTACAAATGTAAGAAAATTTGAGCACATTTTATTGGTTTGAAAATATATATAAATACCAAAAGTACCCGTCGTTGACTGGGTTCAAAAACACCCTACATAAAATGGACTCTGATTTATAAAAGTATGATAGGTTATAAAAAGGAAGAGTTGTAATGAAATAGCTTCGAATTTGGGGGTATCAAATCCAAAGCAAAATATGATGGAAATAAGAAATAAAATAGATAAACCCTATAATTTATTATACCATACCTGTTCACACTGAAAGCCTTATCACAATATTCTGTGGATCTATATTAAAAAAACCTTGTTAAATTTTATGACATATTTCCATTCTATGGAGGTGAGGCACGAACGAACACCCCATAATTTTATTATACCATATTTCTTCAGAAACATAATTATCAAAGTATACTTACGCAGATAGATATGAAAAGTCTTTATTAAAGTTTGTGCCTATTCCCATTCTATAGAGGCCAGGCGCGAACGCAGACCCCACAACTTTATTATACCATCCCTATTTAAGTTAAAACATACTTATCAAAGTATTCTTATGTACATCTATATCAAAAACACTTGTAAACGTTTTTTTTTTTTTTTTTTTTTTTCCAGACTTTGTGGACCAGGCGCGAACGGGGAAGACAACTAAGCAACCAAAAAAAAAAAGCAAAACTTACCTGCCAGGACACTATATATAATAATGTAGGCAAATTTAGCATATTTTATTGATTTGAAAATATAGGTGCTTTTTTTACCAATTTCATAAATTCTAACCATGGAATAGTATAATATTCTTCAAAAAGCCTGCAAATAATTTGGTAGTTATGTACAATAGTATTCATACAAAAGAGATTAGCATTTCAATATTCAATTTGGCTACCACTATACATATATATATATATATATATATACATATATATATATTAGTGATGGGACGATTCCAAAATTTTTCCCGATTCCGATCCAATTACCGATTCCATTCTAAATTTCTGATTTCGTTTCGATTCCCGATTCTGATTTCGATTCATTTAATATTTATAAAAATTTAATTAGAGATTTGTTTTTTGTCTTTTTGTTTTGGTTTTGATTTGGGGGGTGTAAAGTTTCAAATTGCTACATAAACCCCCGGGTAATTTCCGGGTATATTTTTTCTCAGATGTTTTCCTTATAATGCATTACAAATTGAAAGACAATAAAAGGTGCATTTTCATTGTAAACAAAGCCAAATTATATCAGTTCGTCGTTAGTGTACAACATGCTACTTGAAATTTTTCATAAACAGTTGAAAATAGTCGACGATTTGTAGGCAAAATGAGAAAACGATGTAAGGACAAAATAATAACAACGCCCCCCCCCATTTTTACGAACGAATTTCTAAATAATAATGTTACTATTTAGAAAACCATTTTTAACATGAAGAGGGCGCTAGACTTTGTTAACAATTATGTACTTCCCTGGGACACGGGGCGTAGCTAGATCGTAAAGTACGCTTAAATATGATATTTTAATTCTTGCAGTTTTCGCATATATTATTATAGAGTTAATGTTCTATCGATTTTTATATTTTATAAAGTTGCGATTTCAAAAATAAAAAAAATATAGCCATATGATTTTGGTGCATCAGCTTCAGTTCCTTTAGGTATAATCGAAACCGAAACCAAAATTTATGAAGACTTCTTGATAAAATTATTTATTTTAAAAATGGATCACTGGAGTTCCCTCAGCTGTAATTGAAATCGAAACCAAAAGAATTCTTGTTAAAATCATTTAGAAAATAATAGATGGCTTGCCATCAGCAATAATTTAAACCGAAACCAAAACTTATGAAGAATTCTTGGTAAAATTATTTATCTATCTATCTATCTATCTATCTATTCTATTCTATATATCTATAAAAACAGAGATGTGTGTGCCACAGACGATTTCTGATTGGTTAATCCAATAATCACATCTCCTAAAAAACTATGGTTCGTAGGCTCTTAAATTTACCATAAAATATTATGGCTTTATTTATTGTCCATCTTGGAAGGGTTTAATTTTTTCCTAACTTGCGATTTACAAATTACAAAAATACGAAACTAACTTACAATCTAACAATCGAACCTCCGACATCACGGCCGCCATTATGAAACTAAACTAAAAAAAAAACAAACGCGCGTCCACTCGTGGTCTTTACATTTCGGGTTTGGGTACTTGTGCAGTTTTCCATTGACATTAAAAAATGGAAATATTTAAAAAAAAAATATATATTGTACGTACTCGTCATGGGATAAAGTTTTCCTACAGAAAAAATCACGTAATTTCATCAAGTAGTTATTTTTTTTATTGCGAAAAAAGAAAAAAATCAACGCTACAAGCGAAATTAAACAGAAAGTTCAAGTAGGGGGATTTCCCTTTTTTTTTTATAGCGAGGCCAAATTTCGCGAATTTGGCCTTTTTTTTTAAAGCAGTTTGGCCTTCAAAATTTCTGTTTGGCCATTTTCTTCACCGATGAAATAAAAAAAGCAAATAAAAACAACGCAATAAAACTTTTAAAAATACGGCACACTTTTGTTGTTCTTGTTTGTTTTTTTTGGTAATTTTCCTTATTTTTTTATTTTTTCAAGATAATACTATTAAATGGACACTATTATGCCAAATTAGTCCCCCCCCCAAAAAAAAAAATGCACAAAAATTCGAGATTTAAGGTTTTGACGAGATAATTTAGCGAATTGTCCGGACTATTGCGAGATAACCATCCATTAGTTTTTCCTGAAATTTTGCCACAAATTGTATTTCATTACATAGATGTGCATAGTAACAACATTTTTTTGCCGAAAATTTGGTCTTTTGTTATATATATGGCGTACTATTATCCTTATATATATGATGTTTATGTTTATAACAACATCTTAATACGGCGCTGCCGCTGCTGATCCATAGTCGTTTCGACTGACGGATGCCACAGTTGCCACACACATGTTTATATATATATATATATATATATATATATATATATATATATATATATATAAGTGTCTGTGTGTCTGTGTGCATTTCCCTACGCTAAAACTCTGTCAATTTTAAGCCTAGAGATTCGAAATTTGATATACAGGGTACTGAGATTTGGGAAAATCGATGTGATAGGTTTTCGACAGAAATTTGGCGATTAAGTGGTCAATATTCAACGATTTGACCTTTGAGAACTCTACCAAACTCCTCCTACAATTTTGGGTCTAAACAGTAAACACGTGATATTTTAGATATAGATTCCTTGGACATGGATCTAACTTATTAACTTTACTTGATCCCTAAACAATAAATGTTAAGAGGTCATAATAGGGGTCAAAGTTTTAAAAAATTGACCGTTTTTTTTCTCAGCATTAACCTCAAAACACCTGGGCAACGCCGGGCACCGATTGCTAGTAAGAAAATAAATGACTTGAGTGACATCTGCTATACCCGAAACCAAAACCAAAACATATGAAAAATTCTTGGTAAAATTATTTATTATGAGAAATGGCAATCCATGATTAAACAATAGTCACTCAGATGAAATCATGACTCACAAAATAAATAACACACACGCTATCGTATTAAGATATAGTATTGTTAAAAGTCATAAAAACTACGCCACTTTCCTACTACTAACCATAAGTACGGGTGGCAATACGAAAACTATAGCAATTACATGTGATTTTATGATTTGTCTGCTCGGTCTTAGAATAAGTGTTAAAAATTACTTAACTGCTTAAAAAGTTATAATGTACCGAAATAGGATCAGTTTACATTATATTTATATGCACAACTGAACCCCCATTAGAATTTCTAAAATAACGTTTCAGGGTGCTCAAACATAATCGCCTAAAACGTAGAATCTCATATGTCTTGGGTATTTTAAATGTAAATGAATTTTTTTTGTTGTTGTTAATTTAACAAACTTCTCAATGTTAAGGAAAAATGAAATATTTTAAAGGATGTGGTAATCAGACAAAACCAGCGCCAGAAAAAAAAATTTCAAGCATGTTAAATCTTTGATATTAAAGTGTGAAGTCTCTAATAGACACCATGTGGCTATTAATCAAATAGGTGCGAAAAGCTTTTTAAAATCTGTGATATTGATTGGGCAAGTGAACTGTAGAATATTTACTTGATTACAATAAAAACTAATAAAAACAAATTAAATTAGGATTGGAGAGTTTACACCTGAAAATGGGTTTTCAAATATTCTTGGAATAATAATTGCCACAGCCGGTTTCCTTGTGTCCAAAACGGCACCATAAAACTTTAATTATTTCAGAAGAAGCCGATGACAAACATCCCAATATACAGCTGGCGCGAACGAAATTTATCCCCCCCTTCCCGCACAGAGCATTTAAAACTTTTTAATAACCGTATGAACTCCCTCGGATGAGGGCGCATAGACATTTTAGCGAATAAATGCGAAACGATTACAAAGGCAATAGGCAAGTTATAAAAGACTAATAAATAAAATAAATTAAACTCTGTTAATAAATGTTAAATCTGTAAATGAGATTTAGAACTCAGTCTTATGTTGTAAAGGAACAACTTCTAATAAAAAAATAATTTGTCCTTGTTTCATTCTTTATTTTAAACTTTTAAAGAATCCGTTTGAAATCGGAAAGTAAACTATAATTTTTTCGATTGCGATACCGACTCCGATACCCCAAAAAGTTCCGATTTTTGCGATTCCCGATTCCGATTCCGATTAATCGTCCCAACACTAATATATATATATATATATATATATATATATATATATATATATATATATATATATATTGGACCCAATGTATATTAATTATTTAAAAAAGTAAAAACAAATGACTCGTGCATTACCACCGAGAATCGAAACCAAAACGTTTAGCTTACGATTTACTTTTTTCTTTTGGCGGTAATACCTGAGCTGTGAAGACATGTTTGCTTCAAGGCTAAAAATTAAAACATGAACCAATAGCTATTACGTTATGCATGCATATTCGGTCGGCTGTCACCTGACAAATTTAATTTTTTTTTTAATTTTCGCATTTTTTCACCGATTTCCTCTAAATAAATTTTCACACGGGTTCGAATAACCTATATAAGTTTCATACTTGTAGAGCAAAAAAAAAGAGGAGTTTTTAGGCAAAATATTAAACAGATCTATATATACGCATACATAAATATATAAAAAATAGTAAACACATATATATACGCATACATAAATATATATAAAAAACAGAGGCTTATGTTTACCATAATCTTTTCACGCAAATATTACACAGGTATAAATCATGTAGAATATATGCATGAATTACACGTAATAGTTAATTAAAGATGATCACCCCCATGAGAAAACCAAAAAGCTAATAGGAAATATGTGTGTGTGTGTGTGTGTGTGTGTGTGTGTGTGTGTGTGTGTGTGTGTGTGTGTGTGTGTGTGTGTGTGTGTGTGTGCTTGCTCCAAGTGTTTAATATCAAATGTATTTTTTAATCGTTTCAGGAAATATGAAAAAGTTTTAATCAGTAAAATTTTGCCATTGGTATTTCTTTTTTCCATTCTTAAACGTATATATGGTATTTTAGTCTATTTTATGCCATATAACTAAGCTGTAAGCTTTTATCTGTTTTTATTTTGCCAGAAATTAAAATTATTAACTAAAATATATTCTGATTTTTTTCCTGGCGCCCAGCTAACGAAATAACATTACTAGATTGTTGCCTTAACATTTAAATACTACTACTACTACAACTACTACTACTACTACTACTATGACAACGACTACTAGTATTACAAATATTTCTGCTAAACGTAATACAGAAATCCAAAACACATACAGACACACATGATGCGTCATAATGGAGTGTGCAAATATCTCCTCTGGTTGATCTATAAAAAATGTTGAATGCAGTAGAAAGTCCTTGGTATATATACCAGAAAAAAACAGTTGGAAATAAGTCATACACCATCCACTATGATGATGCAATCCCTACAGTTACAGATCTAGAAAACGGAGTCATAAAACTGACATAATGATATCGGACAAGAAGGAGAAAAAGTAGAAGTTAAAGAGAGCTGAGAGGGAAAAATAACGAAATACCACGATCATATGTAATACATGAAAAGAAACTGGAATCTTAGGAAGATCTATATCATTCCAATCATTATCGAAGCAACTGAACTCGTGTAAATATATTAAAAAAAACGTATGGCAAATATAATCGGTGTACCAAGTACAAGAGCGATTCAAACAATTTCACTTTAATGGACGGTCAGAATCTTAAAAAAGATATTTCGGTGAGAATATCTGAGTTAGCGGGTGATATTTTTATGGGGATCCGGTAGGATGCCCCATCTTCGGCTTGACCACTTATAAGAAAATTAAAAAAGGGAAGTCTCATTTTGTGCCACATAAAACGCTGGTGAAAGGTAAAGCCCAATGAAAACACCGATGAAAGAGGGCACCAAACCTCCAATGAAATAGTGAGAATTACGTCAGAACCTCATTGAGGCTAATTGTCACTCGGGTCCCAGAAAAGGTCAATTTCCATCATAATCCTTACGTCAATGATAAACGGTTATTGGTATAATGCAAAAGGATTTGCACCTGTTATTTCAAGAGGTATAGAGTGCTGTAAATATTAAAGGAAATTATTCAGACCTATTGTTGTCAGCTTCTGCTGATACCACATAAAATAGTCATGAAGTGTCAACAAGGATGTAAGGACCGAGTAAGAAAATCACTAACCGACCTTCACTGGATGAAACGTTACCAATACTGAGATCTTGAGGAGGTTTAATGCTACCCAACTTTCAATGAAGACCAATGGCCGTTGCCAAAGGGAAACAAATCTTAAGCGGTTGACTACAAATAGTTAACAGGAAGAAAAAACAAGGCCGATAGCCATGCGTCGCGTGCTCTTGTGTAATGAATGAATGCATGAATATAGGATTGACATGAAATTCTTCTAGATAAACGAAAATGACCGAAAAATGGGCTGAAATGACTTAAATAAATAAAAAGTAAATGACTTTAATGAACTTAAGGATGAATTGAATGACCTTAAGAATGACTTAGATGCTTAAAAAATAACTGGAATCCTTCAAAAACAACTTGAATGATCTGGAGAATGGTTTGAATGGCTTTAAAACTGACTGATTGTAAAGTGGGGGATCATTTTACATTAAATTAATACAGAAAAGTGATTCCCCACTTTATATCACAAAGTCACAAACATAAGTACAGCATGTTTCTGTGTCGTCATCTATTCCCTCCTCTAGAATCGTGCGGATCAGGTGCAAGTTGTTCTGAATCGATCTCCCCTTCACGACGTAGTTCTGTTCCGGTTCAACCAACTTTTCGATAACAACCTGCAGCCGATCCGACAGGACTTTAGCCAAAATCTTCAACTCTGTGTTAAGCAGAGTTATGGGCCTGTAGTCGTCTAACTCTTCCCCACCATGCCCATCACCTTTCCTCAGCAATGTGATCACTCCCTTGGTTACCTGCCATAAGATGGATCCCTGAGCAAACCAATGGTTGAACACATCCGCCAGAAGAGGCAGAAACATGGGCGACAACCTCAAATACAGTTCGTATGGCAGATCATCGAGTCCTGGCGATCTGTCACAGCGGACCTGCTTCAGCGTAGTAAAGACCTCCCGCTCCGTCGCCCGACCTTCGCAACTAGCCGCTCTAGCCGCGTCAAGACGGGAAGAGTCAGGCAAATAGTCGCTAAACTCAAGGACCGGAAGATCGGGCTGCTGCGTAAAACGCTCCTACAAAATGTTCTCGAAACCCCTCGCAGATCTCCCGAGTCGATTCAAAGGTGCGTCCATCCGGATGTCTAACTTTTGCAATGTATTTGTCCGAGCCACGCCTAGAAATCTCACGACGCACGACAGCGTCAGAGTTGACTGCTTCGTTGCCTATCTTTTTAAGCCTAACTCTGACTACTTGACCTTCGTGGCGCTGGCTAGTCTCACGCAGAAGGTCCTGCCTAGCTAGTTCCTGACTAACTCTATCACCCTCCCTCGTAGTCCGGACTAGTTTCTGCTCTAGCTGCTTCTTCGTCTTGGCCTTATCTAGTGCGAGGCACTGGGCATACTTGACGGAGAAGCTTCTAATGTTGGCTTTAGACCTAACCACCACTTACTCCTAGTAACCGCCCCCACTAGTTCCTTTTTAATTAATTCTCTTTACTGGTCTCGGAAGTCTTGTATCTCCAGAAGGGAGGTGTTTAACTTCCAGTACCCTGTTAACTTAGGCCTATTTCCTAGCTTCAGCCAGGCCATAACTAGTTTATGGTCTGACTTACCTAACCAACTGAACGTGGGGCAAGATAGGAAGTCTATTTCGCCTCTTCTTACTAGTATCCTGTCCAAATAGGTATTCGGATATAGAATATCTATATATATCTCCCGCCCTGGATACTCGACCCGAAACCTGTCGACCAGATCGCATCTAGCCATCAGGTCAGCCAAGCTGGGCTCACATCTCTCCGACCCTCTAGCTTCGCCCCCTACCTTATTTAACTCTGGGTCTAAGATTGCTTAAAAACACAGAATAAATTCTTAAATATCTATTGATCCCCCAAAACTTAAACAAATTGATTTTATATACTTGAAACTAACAAAGTAAATATTTGAATTGATTATTCAAACTACTGTTCTGATCTTTGATATTATTCTTACAACGGTGCGACTGATTTAAACCCCGCCATTTTTCAGGTGCGTCTTGTAAAACTCTTGACTCTTTATGTCAAATACTAGATAGAATAGAAATTTAAAATAATTATTCCATTAAGACTTATTGTAAACGCCTGAGCTTCATCATGTTATCCATTTGTCACCTAATACACATTTGCACACGCGTTAACATGTAGACACTTGCGGCCCAACAGAATATATATATGTGTTTCAGCATTGAAGAACAGAAAGTCAGTTCCCGAGTCGCGTCAAATGAATAATTCAGATGTGTAAGTATACGTCATCAAACTATGTAACTTACTTGAATGTAGAGGATCGGAGGATACGAGAACGCGTGAAGCAACAATAAGTATCTAATCTATTCGTTTTCCGCAATTTCCCTTTTAACCTCTTTTACTTTACCGGAAACCGAAAACGACCGGTTATGAAATTGATCCAATATACGAAATAACTTTTAGTTTCGATCGATGCCTCCGCTTAGTCTCGAAAGGCAAAGTAACCCCCCTGTAGGGGCAGCTGCGCATGTAATTGTAAGGCAAGGGTTGCGCAATCTCCAACCACACCTCTCTTGGATCGGCAGTTTGAGTCCAGTGGCAAAGACAACTGGAAACAATGCCGAGATAAGCGGAGAGCACATACAGCACCTGAAAGTCCCAAATAGGCACGCATTTAGTACTGACCAGGTTCAACGTTGCTTAACTTCGGTGATCCAGC
Organism: Euprymna scolopes; assembly: GCF_053919585.1. Classification (NCBI taxonomy): domain Eukaryota; kingdom Metazoa; phylum Mollusca; class Cephalopoda; order Sepiida; family Sepiolidae; genus Euprymna; species Euprymna scolopes. The sequence goes on along the minus strand of NC_136492.1, from coordinate 111,665,849 downwards.
GGGAACCGGTGTGTCAGTGTTATTATGCTGCATTTTGCCGTATTTTACTCTTTATATATGAAAAAAGGTTATCATCACATAAAACTGCATGGTATCTATTACTTTGCTACGGACAATCTGGATATATATACCGTTCCTATTACTGTTCATCAATGTGTTTTTATTAGGCATATATCTACAGAAATCCGTGAAGAGTCTGAGCTCGACATGCTAGAATCTGATAGTGTCCAATTCCTGATTTTACTAGAATTTGCGCTTGGAGTGCTCAATTCAATGGTATACTGTAGATTTGCACCCTGATTAACTAACTAAAACAAACACCGTGAATAAATAGTCATTCAGAACTCAAAACTAAAGCATTTACAAAAATGACTAAATTTCGTGTCAACTCGAAAAGAGTTGATATACTGTGTAATAATACAAGGAAAACGATTTTACCTAAAATTATACCTGAACTTCTGCAAGTACAGTTACTATCAATAATTTTATCGATATTCATCATCATCATCATCATCATCATCATTTGATTAGTTATCAACATTTGCGAAGAATAATATAATCGCAGACATATTCCCGTCCTATACCAACTATTTTGCAGCGATCAATATCCTTTCTCTTTCTTTCCATATTTTTTTAGTCCCATATCAATTTTCTAGCCATTCTCACAAGGGTCTCCTATGCGTAAATGGGAAAAGAGCGAGTCCCGTTCGCGATATGAAGCGATCGGCACTAGCTTGTAATTGGACGAATAAACGACGAGGCCAAAGGGGAAAGTGCGCTCTCTATCAACAGGAATGAAAAGAAAGCAAAAGAAAAACGATCATCGACTCCGTGTGGTCGGCCATCTTCATTCTCGTCTCTATTAACGCAGGTTATCGACGTCTCCCTAGTCAAGATGGGCAACCTGCGTCTTCGGTTTGACATCAAGGTGAACGCCAAGATCCCGTTACTGTACTTGGCACCGTTTTAAGTCGCGGATAAAAATTTCTTAATTAAGAAATTTAAAAAGAAAGCGGAATAAGGACGTGTATTTGTTGCGCGACCGCGATTGGGCGATTGGAGCTGATGATGGAATTAACCGAGAAAACAAAATAAGAAGCGGTTAAAAATGAATGACGTGGTAAATGTAGATAACACTTGCACCACCCATGCATGGACACAATGATGCCCACATCCAAGTGTGTATGCATGGATGGGAGAATAACTGGCTGAATTTTGAAATAAAGTAACTTGGCTGCCATGATATAAAAATGATGGTAATTGCTCTGGTATTGCTGGCCTAATCGAATCTGTACAAGAGAAGGAGACACTAAGTATTCGATTCGGGGATAAAATCTCGTGAAAGTTTCCCAATTTAAAATTTTATAATTTATACACATACGTATATATATATATATATATATATATATATATATATATATATATATATATATATATATATATACCCGGCGTTGCTAGGTTGAAACAATATGCCATATATGGCGTAATCTACTATGGTATCATATGTAATGTATTCGTTAATGAAGTCATATATTAGGTAGTCTGCTATGACGTCATATATGGCGTAATCTGCTATGACATATATGGCGTATATTATGAAAAAACAAACAGACAAGAATACGATTTTATTACAATATATATATATAGAGAGAGAGAGAGAGACAGACAGACAGACAGACAGAGCAATGCACAGACAGGCTGTCTTGCTTGATCACAGTTCTTTAGTGCAGTTAGATAAGCAAGTGCCCAAAGTCACGATCGAAATAAGAACGTCCAGCTTGGCAAACTTTAAATAACCTATAAGGTTAAGTACATTTTTTTCGCTTGTTGGAAAACGTTTATATCATTATTACATGAATGGAGTTTTTGAATTTATGTTTATCGCCATCTACTGGAAACAAACGGTAATTTTCAAAGCATTCAACCATCTGATAGATGTGAACTTGATCTGTGTGTATGCTAAGATAGGGTGTGATGTTATCAGCAAATACACCCATCTCCGCCGACATGAAAATAAAGTTCTCTTTAAAAATAACAAACATATTTTTAGTGAACGGCAATTTGTGGAATCATGAATATGCACGCTTTTCGGATTCCATTTTTTCTAACTGCACGTTTGCCAGTAAGCTAAACGATATTTATATATTTTTGCTTCATGCTTATATTTTGTTCACTAATTTTTAAGGTATGTCTTAAAAGACGTATCTAAAATTGGATTACTTGGTTATAGGGTATCTAAGAATGTTTTTTTTTCAAAAGGGATCAGAAATGTGACATAATGAAAATAAATGAAAGTAAGGGGAGAGTAAAAGAAACCTAATCTAATCAAAGTAATTGTGAAGACAATAAAATTCCAAATGATGAGGATTATGATGTTATACATGCGATGAAAACAAACGAAAAAATGCATAAAAAGGTGATGAGACGTAATCGAGGATGAGACAAAGATATTAAACAAAAACAAGTAGTCGAAAGTAAGGTTCATTCAAAGTGCACGTTAATGGACGAAGACGCCATTACAAACAGAATCGTGATAAACCATTCAACCGGCAGACGTTAAAGCTGAACCTATTTTTTTAAAGATTCATTACGAAATATAAAAACTCTATTTCTAGCTTATATATGAAAAACAAACTTACACGTTTAAGACAGTGTGTTATGAATAGGACTATGACAACAGCATATTCTTTTCATTGTTTTGACTCTCAAGTATGTAAACGAAACAGTTAGACAGTTAATCAAGCGAGAACCACATCACTCTACATTAAAGCATATAAGATATCAACGGATACACACTCGGCAGTCAAAACAATGGAAAGAAGATGCTGTTGTTCTAGCTCTGCTTATAAGAGAGCCTCTTTTATACAACGTATAAAAAATAATCTAAACTTATCTTGGAATATTGAATAAATCCAAAAATTTCAGTACACAAATTAAGACACCAGAAAAGGATTCTGTTTACGAGGGGCGTGCAATAAGTAATGCCCCTGATCAACTTCCAGCCTGAAATTTTGCATGTGCAATGATTTATATCTCTACGGATTATGTGGCAAATTACAGCTCTGAACTAATTGTGGTTTCTGTTTTACAGGTGTTTGAACTGAGCCAGGTGTGAAATGGAGCCTGTTGAATGTCGAGCAGTGATCCGGTTTTTGTATTTGAAAGAACGCACACCACAGGAGACTGTTGATGAAATGAAAGAAACTTATGGTGATAATGCCCCATCATATGACCTTGTAAAATGCTGGCATCGTGAATTCAAACATGGCCGGAAGTCTATGGAAACAGCTCCCAGACCAGGTCGCCCCCCCTTCTTCCATTAATGAGGCATCTGTCCGTCAAGCTGAGGCTGCCATTTTGGAAGATCGGCGCATTGCTATTCGCCAAATAGCCCAAGATGTCAAGATTAGTACAAGGTCTGTGGAAACTATAATTCATGACCATTTGTATATGCATAAGGTGTCTGCCAGATGGATTCCCAGGTTGCTCACACCATTCCAGAAGCGAGAACGCGTTGAGTGCTCGAGGATGAATTTGGAGATGTGCCAAGAAGATGAGTCAAAGTTTTTCAAAAGACTGATTACACAGGATGAAACCTGGGTCCATCACTATGATCCAGAGACAAAGCCCAGTCACTGCAGTGGAAGCACTTGAACTCACCACCTCCAAAGAAGGCAAGGGTGCAGCCCTCCACTGGGAAGGTCATGCTCACAGTCTTCTGGGACCAGGACGCAGCAGTGATTTCCTGGCAAAGGGTACCACAATTACAGGAGCCTATTATGCTTCACTTTTGAGGAAATTAAGGGAAGCTATCAAAATTAAGAGGCGGGGCAAGATCACCAGAAGTACTCTCCTCCTGCAGGACAACGCTCGCATGTCGCCAGATCAGAAGCACAGGCGTGTGGTTATGAAATACTCCCCCTCCTCCCTACTTTCCTGACCTTGCATCCTCTGACTTTCACCTCTTCCCAGCAATGAAGTTGTTTTTGAAAGGAAGCGTTTTCCACATGATGCAGCCTTGATTTCTGAAGTCACGTCGTGGTTGGAGGACCAACCTGGGATGTTCTACTAAAACGGTCTCCAGAGTTGCATCAAAAGATGGGAGAATTGCGTAACAAAAACCTAACAGCCAGCCATGGTTCTCCCCAGAATGTGCTGCTGCTATCGCGCACAGAAATCACTTTTTCCATAACTACCAACGTAATAGATGCACTGAGACTAAAGCTGCTTTCAGGACTGCCAGCAACCACTGTAAAAGAGTAATAAAAAATGCAAGAGAGCTATATGCCCAGTCTGTTAAATCCAAGGTAGCTGATCAACGGCTTGGTTCCCACCAGTTTTGGCAAATAACAAATAGGATCCTGAACAGAAGTGTGCGTTCTATCCCAACCATTATCAATGGACCAGAGGTTATCTCGTCAGCGTCAGACAAGGCAAAACTATTTGCAAAGAACTTTGCAGCTAATTCTACCCTATGCGACGAAGGCCATCAACTCCCCATATTTCCTCCTATAACACAGAACAAGCTAGGTAATATACAAATATCCGTGCATGAGGTCGCCAAGCTAATAAAAAACCTAGATTCCAGTAAAGCAACTGGCCCTGATGGCATCCCAATTATAGTGTTAAAAAAGCTTCAACCAGAACTTGCTCCCATACTTACGAAACTATTTAAGCGCTGCCTTAAGGAGAAGTGCTTTCCGACCCCCTGGAAGACCTCATCAGTTTGCCCTGTATTTAAGAATTCAGGTGATAAGTCATCTCCCTCTCAATACAGACCAATAAGTCTTCTCTGTGTTATGAGTAAGTTACTGGAATCAATATTAAATAGAGAAATAGTCAACCACCTCAGCAGAAACAACCTTCTTAGTGACACACAATATGGTTTCCGCTCTGCAAGATCTACCGCAGATGTGCTGACGGTTATATCCCACAGGATTAGTGAATCTCTTGACAAAGGCGTCCTTTCTAGGGCAATTGCTCTTGACATATCAAAGGCCTTTGACAAAGTATGGCATAAGGGTCTACTTCACAAGATTTTCAGCTACGGTATAACTGGAAATGTTTTCTCAATCATTAAATCATTTCTCTCCGATAGGCTCATAAGAGTAGTGGTAGATGGACAAAAATCGGAGGCCTGCAATATAAATGCTGGAGTCCCTCAGGGGTCAATCCTCGGCCCAACTCTCTTCCTGATCTACATCAATGACCTCCCTAAACACATACTTAAATCATTCGTTGACATCTATGCTGATGACACGACCATCTACGGCAACACATCAAAGGCTGTAAATGACGAAGTTCTCTCGGATTCTCTCTCCTCTGATCTCGAGCGCGTGGTTCAGTGGGGGAAGATGTGGCTAGTTACCTTTAATGCATCTAAAACCAAACTCCTATCCTTACATCATCAACGCTCTGATCCCCAGCTGGCATCAATTGTGATGGATGGCTCTCGTCTGGGTGAGGCCCCGTGTTTTGACAAGCTTCTGGGTTTGACCTTTACTCCTGATCTGAAATGGAACACGTACATCAAGTCTGTTGCCAAGGTCGCAGGAAAGATGGTGGGATCCTTCTACCGCTCCAGAAGATATCTCACTACTGATGCAATTCTCTATCTATATAAAAGCCAAGTACGGCCAAGGATGGAATACTGTTGCCATATCTGGGCAGGAGCTGCCAAAAACAGCCTATCATGCCTTGACAGAGTACAAAATAGACTTCGTGGTTTAGTGGGGATGCCCTTTTCTCTACCCTGCAACCCCTCTCCCACAGAAGAGACGTTGCGAGCCTATCCTTGTTTTATCGTTATTTTCATGGCAGGTGCTCGTCTGAACTCCAATCCCTGGTCCCCCCTCGCCAAACTTTCACGAAAAACACCCGTCTAGCTGAATCCACTGTGAAAAATTTCCCCCACTCTATATCTGTGCCTAAATCAAAACGCGGATTTCATGAGCTAAGCTTCTTTCTTAGAACTGCACGCCTGTGGAACTCTGTTCCGTCTGCCTGCTTCCCTCCGGACTACAACTTGGATGTCTTCAAGTCTAATGTTAACAAATTCCTAATGAACCGCCCCCCTAATTAAACACTTCATAAAATCTCCTCACTAACGTGATGTACTTGCAATAACCCTTATCCCTGAGTGGCTTCCGGGCCTTGATAAGTGGTGATCACTGTGTAAAAAAAATAAAAATAAAAAACAAAACTCTGGGTGGTTCCTATGTATATAAAGACTAATAACTGTGCCAAGTTTCGTTGCTCTACTCCTATGGGAAGTGGTCAGGGGCATTACATATTGCATGCCCCTCCTAGTTAAATATGGAACGGAATGCACTAAGCATGAAACGAAATACGAAACCATTTTTTGTTTTATCATGAAACAATAAAAATGGTAAAGATTATTTTTATGTTTAGAATAAATTCATATGAAAATGTTTTATTTCAAAAAAATAATTTAAATTTCATAATTTATATTTCTATAAATAATTTTCTAAATATTTAAAATATATTCATATAGAAATAATTTTTAAATTCCACAAATTTTATCATATCATTTTGTCATAAATAATGTATCATAAAACAAGATAGCTACCGTCAATTGAATTGCAAAACCGAAATCGAAGTTTTTTTTTTAAATTTTTATTGTATCATTATAGGTTAAAACTAAAATTATTTTTTGAAATAAATTATTTTATATGGTTTCGTATTTCGTTTCATGTTTAATGACTTCTATTTCCTTTCATATTTATGCTAAACTGTTTGTTTTCGACGTCTTAACTGTGTATACTGAACTTTTGGAGTTAACCGAAATATTTTGGTAAGCTATAGTTACTAAAATAAAGTCTCATTAAACAAATAACGACAAAAGAAATGACTTAAGAATGGAATATTTTAGAATATTCTAGAAGAATCTAAAATATTCCAGAAATATTGAAAAATATGCAAATTAGATATTACTAAAAGCTATATAAGTAGGCTGCTTAAAGTTGCTGAGACGCTGTTAACCAGCTACGGATTGAACGTAATTTTGTTTAGTTATCTCCGGCCCGTTACAGGATTAATATCTGACCGAAAGTAACTACCCAAATAGTTACCAACTGTGACAAAAAAAAAATGGATGTTCAGTAAATAAGATCTTTTATGAATATTTTTCTGAAATATTTTTAATAATTTTATTTCGAGGAATTTCCCTTGCAGAAAATATTCGATTTGATGCTTGTAGTTTTTATTACCTTTACCTACTTTAAACTCCGACCGTGTATTAATTTTCAAAACTAGTAGCAGTATTAGCAATGTAAAGTGTATTTTCTTGAATATTAATTTTGTTTTTTTGTTTTTTTTTCATGTAAAAATAAATGTTTTTCTGTTTTAACTCTAGATTTTTCTTTTTAATTTTTTGTGCGTTTCTAACTCTTAAACTAACCTGTAACAATGTCCTCTTATGAAATTGTCTTAACTAATCTAAAAGAAAGACGACCATTAAGTCTGGTCATTTCCCAATCGAAATGCTATTCCAAAAATAAGCACTGAAATCTAAATAAAAAGCAATTTTGGCATAAGCGTGACAGTGCTAGGAAAATAATGTTTCAAGAACAACCGTGATAACCAAATAGAATGTTGTTTAGGGCTAGGACAACAGCATATTCTTTTAATTGTTTTGACTCTCGAGTGTGTATCCGTTAATATCTTACATGCTTTTATATAGAGTGATGTGGTTCTTGGTTGATTAACTATGTCTATGTCGGATATATACTCGAGAGTCAAAACAATGAAAAGAGTATGTTGTTGTCACAGCTCTAATGATGTTTCACGAATTGTGGTGATAGGTGAAATAAAACGATGTTTTACGAATAAACTGCACACGCAAATAAGACACTGTTATTAGACGGATGTCACAGCCAAATAAATTCTTGTTTAAAACAATATTTGACAGACAATAAAATGTTGCTTAAAAATAAACACGATAAGTTGTACAATTCTACTGGTGCTGTTTAGACGTAACTTTTCCTTAATAATCCTGGTCGTATTTTCTAGAATTATTCTACTAATTATTCCGATCTCGAATCGGATTTGATTGATTAATCTGGTAGTAGAGTAATTTAAGATATCTGCTTTGTGATCTTTGACTTGTTGTTGTTGGTATATAGGGATCTAATTTTCCAACATCAAAATTTAAATAGGAGCATAAATCATATATATATATATATATATATATATATATATATATATATATACTAGCAAAAAAAAATATATATATATACTAGCAAAAGTACCCGTCGTTGACTGGGTTCAAAAACAGCCTACAGAAAATGGTCTCCGACTTATGAAAGTATGATAGGTTATGAAAAGGAAGGGTTGTAAAGAGGTAGCTCTGAATTTGGGGGTATCAAAACCAAAGCAAAATATGATGAAAGTAAAAATAAAACGGATAAACCCCATAATTTATTATACCATACCTGTTCACACAGAAACACTTATCACAATATTCTGTGGATCTATATTAAAAAACCTTGTTAAACTTTGTGACATATATCCATTCTATGGAGGTCAGGCACGAACGAACACCCCATAAGTTTATTATACAATATTTCTTCGAACTGAAACATAATTATCAAAGTATACTTACGCAGAAAGATATGAAAAGTCTTTATTAAAGTTTGTGCCTATTTCCATCCCTATTTAAGCATACTTATCAAAGTATTATTATGTACATCTATATCAAAAACACTTGTAAACGTTTTTTTTTTTTAATTTTTAATTTTTTTATTTCCAGACTTTGTGGGCCAGGCGCGTAAGCAGACCCCACAATTTTAATAAATTATCATTATTCCAGATCAAACATACCCATTCTTGTGTCTCGATACATTTTCTATCATTATATGTGATCAGTTTTCTATAATAGTCAACCATATAGGAATCTATTCGTGACCAGACACACACACACACAGACGTTCAGCTTTATATATATATATATATATATATATATATATATATATATATATATATAGTAATTTATAAAATATATATGGCGATTAAGCTATACTTTCATATATTAAATTTATGCGAATAAATGAAGTAGTTATATATATATATATATATATATATACAATGTTACAGAATGTCAAAACCAAATTTTATCGTCCGTTTTAAATAAGCAAGTCTTTGAGACTCCCTGATTATTATCAGCCATTGTTGTAGTTTGTGTTTCAGAAAATTGAAAAATATGCACTGCGAATATTCTTTATCAATCATCAATGAAAGTTTCAATGAATAAATAAATCTATATAATTATAAAACTCAAATGACCTTGTAACGGGTGTTGTAACCTAACATCCGGTTTCCTACTTCCGGTTGCGCATGCGTACATAATCACCGCGACAATAAAACGTATTATTTTACTGTGTACGTTTTCAGCGTCCCAGTTGTTTTGTTTTGTTTTCTTTTCTTTTCGTGTTTAAATTAAAAAAATATATCAAAATTTGAATTTAACTTTATGTATTATGGTGTCTGAGTACTTAATGGCGAGTGTAGACTCTGCGTAAACATTGGTCTATTTAGCCATGAAAAACTTTTTCAAGACCAAAAACATTTTTTAAGCCAAACAAAATGCCAAATTGATTTTAAATTCCAATTTTATCGGACGTGTTTTCTTTTTTGACTTTTTTTTTGTTTGAGTAAATTTCATTCATTTTTGTGTTTGTTTTTATTTTATTTTATTTTAAATTTATTTTTATTTTAATTCATTTTAAATTTGTTATTTTATTTCATTTTAAATTCATTTTTATTTTATTTTCTCTACTAAATATTTTTTGTACTTTTATAATAAAAAAAATGCTTACGCAACTATTTGAGTGGACAAAGGACTTTGATACTTTTCATAATTTCCTCAAAGAACGAAAAAATACTTGCATCTACGATGCAGTGTAGTGTTTGTCATCAGGATATGCCTCTCATAAAGTATCCTGACATGAAAATTTTTCGGTGCAAAATTAAAAAAAAAAAAAAAGAGTCAGAAGACATCCATTAAAAAGGATCTTTTTTAGAAAACTCTGTAGTGAAAATTGTAGTGTGAATGCGTGTGCGAACTCGAAACCCGAGCGAGTGGAGACGAGTAGGCGACGAATCAGCAGGTTCGATTGCGCATTAATTTGCATAAATGAGATAATATAAGGCTGGGATTTAAGATTTTTCACAGAGTCGAGCCATTCAGTTCTCGAGAACCGGATGGAACCTGGTTAGAGCGGAGAGTATCGCTGAGAATCGTGTCCAGTTTTTTTTTTTTCGTTTAGAAAAGTTAACTTTACCGGAATTTATAAAAATTGTGTTTGCCTGGTCTAAACAGATCACTGGTGTTGTCGCTGCTGATCTATGCGAATTAAATGTGACTACCATTTATCAATTTGGCATTTTATTTGGATTTTTTAATTTTTTTTTTTTTTTTTTTTTTGCTTGAAAAAGTATTTCATGGCTAAATAGACAAATGTTTGCGCAGGGTCCACACTCGTCATCAAGTGCCGGTATCTGTTCAGTGCACATTTATCTATAAGTATGGCCAACCACTTATAATTCAATGGCTGTAAGTTTCTTTTTCAAAAATAATCAATTATAATAAACAGAACGACTCATAGAAATCTATCTATATTATTTTTCATTTTAATATACTTTCATAGAAATGTTTTTGTTATGTCACAAAACATATTTTCTTTATGTCACAAGTGTCACGCTCATACATTAATTCCATAGCTAATATAATATACTGACCCAACGGGGCACGGGTAATGTAGTAAATAATAATAATAATAATAATAATAATAATAATAATAATAATAATAATAATAATAATAATAATAATTTTCGTTGATTACCGTTGAGATGCTGAAGGTGAAAACTAAAAAGTTTTCAAATTGAAGTCCAAGGATACTGGTTCAAAAACCTTCCAGGTCTTCACCAACTTCATGCAAAATGAATGTTTGGCGACAAAGGGCACTAGAGTTTGGATCCTAAAAGATAGACTGTACCAGAACGCATATGAGCGCGTATCAATATATATATATATATATATATATATATATATATATATATATATATATATATATATATATATATATAACGGCAGCTGAAAGATGGATGGCAATCGATTGTATCAGCAGCAGGAGAAGCGTAAGCAAGTTTGTAAGTTTGCTCGGGCTTACGTCTGAAAAAAAGAAAAAAATGGCACCACGTGGTTGGGGAGAAACAAAGTCGGCGCCGAAGGAGATGGACGTGTAAAATGAAACGAGAAGAAAGAGTGCGGAGACGAGATGGACGTATAAGAAATGACTGACTACGGCCGGCGTGTAGTGAAGACTAATGGTAATAAATTCTTCTTTTTTTTTTTTTTTTTTAGAGAAAAATACCGTCACGGATTTTTATTTATTTATTTTTTTTGTTTGTTTTGTTGTTACAAGAGAAGGGGGACGGGGAGTGACTAACTTTAGATCAATAACTTGCCCCACATTTATGGAAACTTTTCACTAACATATTGTCTGAAAGTATTATGGTCATGTAGACCAAAATATTTGCTATTTGAGGAACAGAAAGGTTGTCGAAAAGATCACAGGTAACCAGGGATCAGCTACCGATCGCTAAAATGATCCTAAAAAAACTGCAAACGAAGATCTACTAACCTTGTCAGGGTCCTGGTAGTTTAAAAAAGGCATATGACATGGTACCCTATTTATGGGTACTAAAATGTTTTGAAACTTTTACAATAGCCTCCAAACATGCTGACATCTATAAAGAATTGCATGAGGAATTTAGAAAGAAATTTAACTGCAGGAAAAGTTGCATTAAGCAAAGTGAAAATTAAGGGTGGGATTCTCCAGGGCGAAAGTCTTTAGTCTTTGCTTTTTGTCATCATCTTGATCCTGTTGACACTTCTTTTACGTAATATAAAAGCAGGATTTGAACTTGTCGTCAGTCAATATCTGCTTTGATTGACGTTGATTGCCGCAAAGTTTTTGGAAAACATGAGAACCAGCTTGATATTCTACTAAATAAGATCAGATTGTTTATTAATGACATACTGATGAAATTTGGCCTCGCCAAATGTGTTATTCTTGTGATGAGAATGCGCAAGCTCGGATAATTAAATGGCATTGAACTTCCAACAACAGATCTTATAAAAATAAGCGAGAGGGGTAACAAATATTTGGAAATACTTGAAACTGATAGAAATGGAAAAAAAACAAGTCGCAGCCGAGTACAACGGAATATTAAGGGTTATTCTTAAATCACACCCTCACAGTCGAAATACATGCTATCAATACCAGTAGCTTTCATTCGATATAACATTGGTAATCTTGACTGGGAATTTAATTCTTTAGACGCAAAAACAAGTACAATGCTTACAATTTATGGTGCGTTTGCTTAGAAAAGGTGTAAATCAATTGTATCTACCTAGGAAAGAAAATGGTCAAGGCGTACTTAGCGTTGAAGATACGGTAAATATAGAGGAAGGAAGTCTAACTAAATATATTTCTGAACGTAATGAAATTCTTCTTCATGAAGTAAACATTGTAAAGATAATAAGACCTAGAATGTAAAAGAGTCAGAGGATGCTAGAAAAAAAGTGGGAAATTGTTTAGAAAAGGAACTACACGGTGTATTCTTTAAGAATACTAAATTTAGAAATCATGACAGTTAGAATCGGTTGATCAAAGATGATCTTAAAAGATCTACTGAGAGCAATTAAATGACAAACCAGGAACAAACCACTCGCTCTTGGTCCATCGAACACTACATAGACAAAACTGCCGAATCACCTATGTGCAAAGTATATAATAAAAGGGAAGAAGCATTAGTGTATATTATATAAGAATGTCTTATGTGTGGGAGTTGAAAACTCTCAGCCTTACTCGATTGTCGCCCTTTAACTCAGAAGAGCGACCTAGCTACGTTACTTCCTGTTTCTCATATTTCACCCTCTTTTCCGCTGAACGCTCGACCAGTCAAGATGTGACAAACACCGCTCCGGTGGGGCCATGAGCCACCACCGCGGTCCTGACTAGCCAGTCAACCGCAAGTAACGTTACTCTACTTTCACTGAACTCTTATTCTTTCCATCACCTTTTCCTGTATATTTATGCAATAAAATTGCATTTGTTTCGTTGATATATAACGGTATATTTTCGTCTTCATTATGCGACCTTTCGTCTTTTCAGTTCCTCTACCATTAAATACATCCACCATTACACACATGGGGACGGAATCGTCTATCACGCAGCAGACCGTCCTGTCCCCAACATCACTATAAAAAATGGAGACCCAATAAACTTGCTCAGATCATACACTAAATTATATGCAAACTTTATTAATTAGTGCACAACGAGAAGTGATATATTTAGAAGTGGCACAGGAAAAAGACTATGTCAAACTTCTCTGAGATATTCAAACTGATAAGGTTCTTGAACATTTCCAGCCTGAATTTTTTTATTAAATAACGCAAGAGATGTTGCTCAATCATTGACAACGTATGACTTTTCAATATCGAGTGCAAAGTAGAGAACACGAAAACATAAATAAATATCAATAGCTAAAATGGAAATTAAGTCAACTTGATTCCCATTGCAATTGAAATGCTTGTGGCTATAAGGAAAAGACATCATAATAGACTTAATCCGATTGACGAGACAATTTATTTCCCAATTTTGTAAAAAGCTTGACCTGGTGTAAAAAAAATCTAACTTAAAACATCCAAAACGTGACAACTATTAAATAATAATAAGAAGAAGAAGAATTCCACTATACAGCAGCAAAGAGGACTAGAACCATGGACAGTTTTTTGTCACAAAATTGCAGTCATAACCAATGGTCTCTACCATCATAGTAAAAGGTCGTTGTGATAATGCATATTCATTTCGAAACCGAAAGAGTGAGACCTGAGGAAACTTCGTTTTTCTCAGACTTTAAGGAACATTACAGGTTGTTCTAAAAGCGAAATATTTGATGATAGCCTGTGTGAAAACACCTAGTCCGTAATAATAATAATAATAATAATAATAATAATAATAATAATAATAACAACAACAACAACACTCGACACTAACAATAATATTTTCAATATTGCAAACGTCTGCGACAATTTAAACAATAATTATTAATGACAATTTTATAATAATAAAATATTCTTATAGTTAATAATATAAAATTAATAACATAATCTTTATTCTTAAGAGGGAAACGAATAACAAAGTATTTGATTGCAACAAAAATGATGGTAAAATTAAGATAAGATAAAACAGAATTGTGAATACGCATATAACTTGGAGAATAAGTTAGTATGAATCGATATAATCCAATCGATACTGAAAAAAATCGATTGAAAAAAAAACAAGCATATAAGATTGTTCTGGCTATTCTATGGCCGTTCACATTAGTTATCACTCATATTTGTATTTATCAATTAAAATATCTTCTTGTGCGATAAATTAGGATTAGCTATTAACTTTATTTATCTGAGAACGTCTTTTCGCATTTTTTAGTCTGAGCAGTTTATTAGGAGCGATTTCCTCTTGTGGATGCATGCCTTTAAAATCTCTCTACTGTTCTTAATGCACTTCATTTTGGGGGAAGTCGTTAATAATATGCAGGATACGAAATTTACCAGAATTTTACAAAATGCAAAAGTTTGGGATAAGGAATATGCCGAGGTTCTTTTTAATAGTCTCCCTTTGATGATATAAAGAATGATCTCAACTCAACATACTCAGTATGTTAGTGTCGATTATTTTGTCCGTATAATTGAATGATGCACCTATGTCCATATCGTCAGATTAAAAGGTATCCAGCACCATATCTATATACGTCTCGGATTTTGCTTTGGATCGAAATGGTCGGGATTTCATCGAAACCTGGCTGCTCCCATTGAAGAACTGGGATGCAGTAAAACAATCTTTTTGACACCACCTATAGACATGTTTGTGTCTGTGTATAGCTGCATTATTCCTATGTGTGTAAAATCTAATATATAAAAGCCACTATGTCCGTCTGTTTGTGTGTCTGTCTCTCGCTTTCTATATATATTTTCAACTTTTATCTCTACCGAAACTAAAAGTCGCAAAGCAGCGGTAGGTGTCTGAAATGATCGAATTTTTATGTACGTTCTTTTATGGGTCTTTAGCCGGTTAAAATAGTTTAAAAATGCGTCAAAACTATTTTTAAAAATCGCTATTTATTTTGTACATTCATCTTAGTTTATTTTTAATAACTTCATATGCGTGTCACGTTGGTATAGTGGTAACGTCACCAGCTTAAATGCTACAGTTTTGCTTTCGGTTTCGATTCTAGCTGATAACACCAGTGTTACATGGAAAAGAGCTGTCTCCTTTCCATGTAAATAAGAAGAATATTAGATAAGTAAAAATGAGATTAGGATTAGTCTAGAATCGAACCCTGTAGGCAAAGTTAAGATAATAGAATGTTAGAAAATAAGTCCATTGTTAATTCTATTAGAAATCTGAATATTAAATATGCCAGTAAAAGAATGAACAATGCAAATTAAATTATATTGTTTAAAATAGGTTAGATTAGAATTGAGGATTCTTTTGTTTGTCAAAAGTGTGTTGGATAGACATAAGTAAAGCCACGTGAAATTGGTTACGTTTGAAAAACATACTTCTGACGTAATAGACAAAGAACGTTTTACCATACTATGGGTTCGGATTTTAGTAAGAGAGAAGAGAGCCAGTCAGGCAGTTGATTTGAGAGGAGAGTCGGAGAGCAAGAGAGCCAGCTAGTTTGTCAGTTGATCCCTTGGAAGCGAAGGGGGAACAGTTATACTATGTCGATCCAAATTTAAATTCCTGACGTCATCGACCGGCCGATCAGATGAATAAAGAAGTCATCATTATGTTGTAACTGTTGTCTTGTGTCATCCTTCATCACGAACGAATGCGAATTTCGTTTGTCATCTTATAATGAACCTTGTGTAACCCTTCAAAGATTATGTATCTTCCTTCCTCTGTGTTAAGACTTGTGCATCATATCAGTCTCTCCTCTAATAGGTGTTAAAAGAACTGTAATATATATAAATATCTTCTCACCCTCATCATCACTATCGTTTTGTCTGTATTACATGAGTCCCGTTATATATGTGCTGCAATATGAACTCCGCGTGATCGGTTAAATATATACCCCTGCTATTCAACACCAGAATATTTTTTTTTTTACTTTTGAAATCTCGACTCTATATATACGAAATCTGGACAAATTAAAGTATCATATTTAAGCATATTTTACGACCGGACAAAGCCCCCCTCCGCTAATTACTTCTAAAATTTGTTTTTATTTTTATGAAAATGTCATTTGTGTAAGACATTAAAATGATAATACACAAAACTCTGCTGAAACATGAATGATAAATATGAGAGAAAGATATGATTGCTTCGCCGTAAAAAATAGTTACAAGTAGCTTTTTTTTAATAAAACCCCAAACAAATTTTACTTTCAGAAATAACAGTTTAGTTCCATTCGTCGCATTTATTTCATTTGAATTTTCTTTCAATATGAAGTAACATCTTTTGTTTAAGAAAATCAATAGAATAAGACTGAAGTTCATCTTATTTCCCCTCCCCCGATATTCCTGCACGATAACCTTATTAACGAGAGATATGTATAAGAATATGGTCCAGTAATGAAATAAGCCATATTGGTCCTTTTGGTTAGAAATTAAAAAATAGTTTTGATCAATTTCATCTGATTGTATAATTTATCCTATTTGATTGTTTTCATAGAAAAATGAATGGTTGGAGTGAACCCTTCTTTTTCTTATATTTACTTATTCTCTATACAGGTTGGGAAAAGCATTTAATAATGGACATTTTCTGTAAAAAAAAAGAACCTTTCTGTATTATTTCACCTTCTAGCTCTCTGGAAAAAAGCTCTACGCTAGATTTACTAGGTTTTTGTTTGTTTGTTTGTTTGTTTTTTTGTTTTGTTTTTTGTTTTTTTTTTGTTGTTGCTTGTAGACAACTACTTGCCGGGGACAATTAAAAATGCTACATTCGTTCAAAACAGACCATAATGCCCTTAAAAATCAACTAATTGTAAGTCCTCATTTGGGAAAATATGAATCTAAATTTTGCTTTAAGTCTTATTAAAAAAAAAAATTGTAAATAAACGCACACTCAAGTAAAAACTATTTTGATCTCGAATAAATAATATAACTCGTTATTATTATTATTGTTTCTGTTCACAAGTTTGAGGTTCTATCTCGGGAGTTGAGCTGCAATAGCGGACCTCACCTAGTGGTCTTAGGTATTGCAGCTACCCTATTTCCCTATTTTATGTCCAACGCTTTCCGAATGATTCTGGCTATTCCAAGTAAACAAGTTTTTGTAACATTTCTGCTGTTATTCCCAAATCCAACTTTTGTATCCATTTGTCAAAGTCTTTCGTCACCGATCCTAATGCCCCCACTACAACAGGGATTATCTCAACGTATTTCAATTTCCAAATCCTAGAAATCTCATATTTCATGTCGGAATAATTGGTGCACTTTTCCTTTTCCTTCTTCCCGATGTGAGTGTCAAGGGGGCAAGATGGGTCAATCAGAAAGCACCTTTTCTTTCTCTTCTCAACTACAGTGATGTCCGGCCTATTACGCTCCAATGTTTTGTCTGTTTGTGTGTGGAAATCCCAAAGAATCTTGCATTCTTCGGAATCCAGCACTTTTTAGGTTTGTGTGTGTACCACTTGTCAGATCTTTCAAATCCCCATTTTGCGCGCAATTTCCAATGGTCACTTTTGCAAGATTGTTATGTTATGCATTATTATTATTATTATTATTATTATTATTATTTATTTATTTATTTATTTATTTATTTGATTATTTATTGATTAATTGATTTATTTATATATTAGTTATGATTTATTTATTGTTTTATTTATTTATTTATGTATTTATTTATTTCTGTATTTATTTTCAAAATGAAAATATCAATCGAAAAATTAATTAAAGTTTTGTAAACATACAAAAGAAAAACGCACCTTTGATCGTGTAAATCCGCTAGAACGTACCATGTGAAGGTTAAACCGGTGTGAACCGAAATCTGACCTTTTCTAAGTGAAGCCGGCTAAGGTCTTTTTTCTTACATGCTCGGATACAGTCTTCGTTTTGTCTGTATATAATGGGTTACTTCAGCGATTCCACTAATAGTTTAATGACTGTGCGCTACTGTGATTATTATACTGATTTTTAGAATTATAACTATGATTAGAATTATAACTATTATTATGTCAAACACATTAGGTTTTACTTAATCTATTGACTGCAATGAGAAAGACAAAATAAAAAGAATAAGAGAAGGAGTGAGATATATTACGATGGTGGAAGGAAGATAGAAAGTTCGATTCATATCTCCCCCTCTCTCCTCATTTTATCTCTTTATTTCTCTCAGAAATTTTAGAGGATAAACTCAGTCACAGTTTTCCTTTTTGTTTTCATTTCTTTATTTATGCCGTATCTTCGACTTCGCAAATCAGACAGGTTTTTACAAAGCTGCCATCATGAAACGAATACATAAAAGGAATACATAAAAACATTCAACCGTCTGCAGTCAAATAAAACTGCTATATTAAAGGATACCTTTCGCGTTCATGGCGTAAAACGTCTTACATTCGATCATTTATTGTTCGGACCGACAATGGGTGGTTCCTTTTATTTAATTTTCTTTTAATTTTGGGAGTTGGACGTGACATACATATTATTTATTGAAATAAACAGAATTTTAACTATCATATTTACAAAAGATATATTTAAAAAATGGATTTATTTAAAAAAAAAATAGATCCGTCAGAAATTATACCGTTTTCTTCGAAAACCAGTTAGTCATTTTAAAGAATTACATTGTAAAAAGGATGTTGCTTTGTTTTAAAATTTTTTTGCTATTCCGTGTGTATTATTTACTTTGTCATTTTCTGGTGCTATTTGCCAGCAATAGTTTATAAATAAGCATTGGAATAGCATATACTTAACCCACTTGCATAAGAGAGTCAATGAAGGCAGAGAGTCTGCAAGGAATGATGAGAGGTGTGGGAAGAGTAAGGAAGTCAGTACACCAGAGTTGATTGGCCAAATAAAGAATTTCATGTATAAGGACCGTCGTGTGTCTATAGATACAATAAGGTCGCAGTTTGATCTCAGTGTGGGACCTATACACACAATTATTCGCGAGAAACTGCAGATGCGGAAGATTTGCACGAAGTTTATCCAAGAGGACTCAAAGAAGATCAAACTATTTGACGAAGATGTACATCAACACAATTCCTCATCTTCTCTATAGTCCATACGTTGCTCCCTGTGACTTTTGATTATTACCTAAGCTCAAGGAAACCTTAGAGAATTGTCGTTATGAAACATTTGAGGAGATTAAAACGGCTGTGACGAGGATTATTGACATGCTCACACCAGAGGACTTCCATAGAGATTTCCATAAGTTGTTCGGAGGGTACAACAAATGCATTACAGCCGGAGGAGATTACTTCGAAAGGGGATATAGTTTCATCTATTTACTATCAATAAAAGGGCTTATACGAAAAATGTCTGGAAACTTATTTAAGGCACATCGTGTATAGCCTTTATTCGTTTTTTATAGATGATCCCTACGCTACATTTTTTCTGGT